>NC_136791.1:20008540-20256040 GCF_951216825.1 Electrona antarctica | reverse complement strand
GCAGTGGTTCTCAAAGTGAGGTCCGGGGACCCCCAAGGGTCCTTGAGGGAGTTCCAGGGGCTCCCCAGCTAAATGATAGTTAGGAATCAAAATGGTTTTGTAACTCTTGAGAGTGTAAATTAACATTGATTTTACAATATAAATTGGGGTCTGAGATAGAAATGCCATTAAATGGGGGTCTGTAGCTTAATGCATGTCAAACTGGGGGTCCTTGAAATGAAAACGGTTTAAAGTGACTGCTAGTTCCGTACAAATGGGGGGTCCGCAGGCTAATAAATGTAAATTTGAGGGTCCTTGACATGAAAAAGTTTGTCTATAGGGTAAAGGCTTATTAATATAAGTAGTACCTCACTTTTCTATTACTGAAATTGGGTATCAACTGTTTACTCTTGGACGAGCACTCATCTGATTAACATGCTGAAAATGTGTCCGTGCAGGAAGGGAACTGGAATAGACAAATTAACAGATACATCATTGTGCAGTCAGGTGTCAGGGAATAGGTGAGTCCATGTTGGTGGCATTTGACGACGACCGCTGGCCGGGATAGTCAATTAAAGTTATGGAGAAAAAAAAATGAAAAGAGATATCAAAGTCCGAAGCTCTTGAATGCAACAAAATATTTATTAGTATTATTAAAGTAGTGCACAGAGTTCAAAAGCACTTATGGACTACTGCCTACTGAGTTTCTGGCTTCTTACTGTAAGTACTGTTTGAACTCTGTGCACTGCTTTAATAGCGCTAATAAATATTTTAGTTCATAGAAGAAGCTTTCTAACTCAATATATTTTTTCATTATTTTGGGGCCAGTTTGGAAGCTCTTCCCCCGAACTATTTTGTTTTATGGTTATCACTTAAGAGTTATGACACGGACTGCGACTTCTTTTTGCAGGCTTCCCTGTCAAAGTATCCTGCCAGGCGGTTAGTCAGGCGACGCTATAGTCGCTGTGAAATACAACACTCTGGGCTGCGACATATTGAGGCGTAGTTATCACACTGTGGAACAAGGGGACATCTAAAGTGCTTGTGACAAGAGCGTATAAGGTTGTCCCCAAGCCTTGTTTTTAGGATTCCAACTTGGGCAGGGATTTCCGAGCGGACGCACGAATCATCGTTTTTTTTATTAATTGAATTAAAAAAAGCCATTGACTCACCCAACCATCCATCCTGTGGGTGGCAACATTGCATAGTCTATCGGTAAAAAAATAAACTTTGGATCTGCACTGCGATGCTTTGTGAGCTTGCAGTTCGGCTATTTTCGGCATGATGCAACAAATGGTACGACCTAACCAGAGTCAAGCTGTGCTTGTGAGATCTGCGTTTGTCGGACGAAGCGACACAGCGCTTCCTGGTGCAAAAATAAAAACTTAATGAGCCTCATAATAAGGCTCATTATAAAGTATGGATATTTATTTTGGGAATAACGTTTGCAAGATAATTCTTCACAGTTCACTTCACCCCAAAGAAACCTAAATCTGTAATTACTTACATACTCTTACAGGCATGATTATGCTTCTATACCTTTTTCTTGTCAACAACGTGTTATTTGTCATTTACTATTATTTGTTGCTTGATAACGTCACATTCTATATATTCCTGTCTCTCCGTAATGCAATGGTAAATGGTCAGGAACGTGGTAATATCGTTTTTTTCGGTTGCACGTTATGTTTAATCAAACTAATCAAACAAGTTTATCTAGCTAGCGCATGGGACATGGTTTGTTTGTCTATTCTAGGCTATCTGCGCGAAAGAGCGCTGTATTTGCGTGCTGCGGCTGCACGCATCAGAGAAATTGCATGTCAGAGTAATTTGGTGTTGGACTCGGAGTCAGGATTATTGTATTGCAGAACCTTGTCGGGCTTTAGCAGTACCGGACATTATGGTATATATTTTCCCTAAAAAAGAAAAAAACAATGGCAGAAGTTCGAGGCTTCGAGCACATTCATTGATGTTCGAGTGCCAACGTAATGAGCGAATTAAGGACCGAACCTTAGAAAGTTCGGGGATACAGCCTTACAAGAGAGGATGTGCTATAGCCTCCCAAATGCACCACTGGAACATGAAGCATGGGAATGGGGCTTGTTGATACAGGGAACCTTTGAAACCGTGACTGAAGAATGGAATTGTGCATCAATCTCTTGCGGCCTACAGTACACACACTGTAAATGCCCCCATGCTGAGCTGAGCTGACAGTCGATGATGCCGTATGATGTTTCAAGCTACCCTCCCCCCTGAGCAGTTCCAACTATCAATCACCCAGAAGGGAATTCCACAAGGGCTGCAGGCTTCTGTCACGGCAATACTGCTGGTCTCCAACTATTATCTCCACCTGTAGCGCCGCATTCGTATACCTCCTTTCCCATGTTTCATTCATTCATGGTTGATACATCATCAGTACCACCTTCATGAAGTCATAGCATTAACCCATTTAGACCTGAGGACGATTCTACAAATGTCTTCTAAATCCTGACAGTTTTATGAAAAACCCCAAAAAGTATACGTATTTGAGCTCCGACCCCATCTGCAAATATGTAGTTCCAGGGACCCCCCCCAGAAGCAAAGATTTGAGTTAAAAATGTTCGCTCTGAAAGAATATATATTCAAAGATTTGCGCCACATTTTCACGATTTTTAAAAAATAGCAGACCTACAAGTTCCCGAGTGCCGCGCTATGAGCTTGTAGATCTGCTATTTTTCAATAGCTAAAGTATAACATAATGCTTAAAACACCAAAAGGGGTTCCCGCCCAAAATGGGTTAAAGGAAACTGCCATTCGTCAACGAAAATCCCCTTTAATGCTCGTTGAGAATGAATTCCGCTTCTGTTATGCAATACCTGTTGTCGGAGTACCCATTATGCAGGGGAATCACTCACTCACTCACTCACTCACTCACTCACTCACTCACTCACTCACTCTCTCTGAGATTCTGTGCATTTATGGATATAGATCAGTGCTTTTCAACCAGTGGTCCGGGGACCACCAGTGGCCCTTGAGGGGGCTCCAGGTGGTCCCACAGCTAAATGATGGAGAGTTGGTAGCCAAATGGACCCTTAGATCTTTAACTCTTGAGAGCATTACTTAATTTACAAGAAGTCTACACTATTAGAGAATGTTTATAATTTTTATTTTGATCAACGTTTGCCTGTTATCTCTCCTATATAATGGTACCAACATCAATACAGCATGAAATATTCTTCAGTTTTGGGCCTGAGAGGCTAAATCTCATGGTGGTCCGTGGCTCAAATGCAGAATTATTAACCCCATTTTGGGGCGGGAACCCCTTTTAGTGTCTTAAGCATTATGTTATACTTTAGCTATTGAAAAATAGCAGATCTACAAGCTCATAGCGCGGCACCAAGTGCAGCGCTACAAGCTTGTAGGTCTGCTATTTTTGAAAATGTAGTGCAAATCTTTGAATATATATTCTTTCAGAGCCAACGTTTCTAACTCAAATCTTTGCTTCTGGGGGAGTCCCTGGAACAACATATTTTCAGATGGGGGTCGGCGACCAATTACATATATTTTTGGGGTCATGAAAATGTTTGAGAATGACTGACACAGAAACATGGGTTTTTCAGAAAACTGTTTTAGAAGGCATTTGTAGAATCGTCCTCAGGTCTAAATGGGCTAATGGGCCTTGATATGGAAATGGGTTGAAAAGCACAGATATAGACGATGCCGATTCCTGCTGGAAATGATTCCCGCTGGGAACGCATGCCCCTCCTGTTATGTAATACCTGTCGTACCCATTATATTTGATATAGTGTCCCCATTCTTGAGGCCAGTCTATGACGTCACATATTGCTGACATCAGGAATGTCCACACAGGCATAAAATGAACACAGACAGACAACATTGTGTCACACCCCCGAGTTTGAAATCGAGTCAGACAGTCCTCCAAGATATGCAGGGAAACACTCACTGACTCACTCTCATTTATAGATGTGAGGAGATACATAATGTACGCAAAACAATGACCTGAAATGCCATCGGGCATCTTAACGACTTAAAACGACACCATTTAGTTTGAAAATCGGCTACGTTTCCCTTAAAGTGCTAATGCAACCAATAGGGGTGAAATAGGTTCTATGGCAGTTTGTGGTTTGTGACACAAGCTTGTAAATAGCTGAAAGCCCTTACTTGTACTGTAAATAAATACGCTTTAGAGAGTAGGAATGCCAGAAAGTGACCATCAGCCCACTATAATAATTAATCAATATCAGATACAACTTTTAAGATTTTATATTATGCACATGCCATGGTCACATAACCATTATGTGTTGAGTGCATGCTTTGATGGTTACAGTTTTATAACCACTGCCATTCAGGATGGAAAATGAAATCCATTTGGATTTGGGGAGAAGTAGTTTCATAAGGGGCTGGTATGAAGTACTTGATATAAACAGAAAACGTTCAGTTCACTAGTCTACACTCTACTCTACAACTGCTTTCATTTCATCTGATTGTCTGTCTGGCGCAGGCACTTAACAAGCGATCGTTAACTGTGTCTGTTAGAGAGAGGGGCAGAGAAGTGTGGCTTTGCTCAACTTGATTTATACTTATATTCTCCACTCTGATGAAGGTACATGTTCGATATATCATGCAGCCTTACTTAAGTTATTAGCCTCTATTTTGGCTATTAAAAAAACAACATAATCGAAAATCGATTTCGGAGACTCCGACAATTAATCTGAAAATCGATTAATCGGCGGCATCCCAAATAGAGAGACCCTGCAGTCTGTGCCGTTTGTGAAACAAGCTTCTAAATATCTAAATACTGGGTGGAAAAAAATGTTTTGTACTTTTTGTGGTAAAGGTGCTCAAACGTTCTTCTTTCCTGCCTTGTTCTCCTTACCCCCCCCCCCCCCTTTCTCTCTTCTGTCCTTTCTTTTGTTTTCTTGGAAAAATGACACGATGGGAACTATGCAGAAAAATGTATTTTACCCTCTTTTACTTGTAAACCTGTGATGTGCCAATAAAGCTGATTCTGATTCTTTCTGAATTGTAATCTCCCCGTGGCATAACACTACTCCACATCATCCCCAGAGTACGGCTGAGCTTTCCAGCCTCTGTAGCTGGGCTGTAGCCTGACACTCTCATTTTCATTTGGTTTCACTTCATTATTCAGACTGAAAGCCCATCCCCACGGCTAGCAGTTTCTGGAATGGGCGTTGTCAAAGCGTCAGTCTTTGGCGATTGGTTCATATACCAACCAATCAGAATAGCAGGAAAGCAGATGACGTTGTTGTCAATCATGTGGCTATGGCTATCCCGATTTCTAACCAAACAAACACAGTCAACGAGCACTACAAGCATGTAAACAAAAGCGGTAAAATATGTCGGATGATGATGTTTATGAAACCTGTCGTTTCTGTAAAGAAACTATTTATCATAGGTCGATTTTAATAGCCAGATTGATACGGTCGCGAGTCACCGCAGTGGGGGCAGCCATGTTTGTTGTTGTTTGACGCTGTCGAGTGACGGGGCTGATGGCCAAACAGCTGCTGCGATCAGATTTTCGATCGAGACTGACGTCGCCATAGGCAGTCGCCAGACCTGAATCGCCAGGACATATTTTTTTTAATGGTAGCGTTTCAGGGCTGGAGCCAGGCGGGCTCTGGTCCCTAGCTCTAATGCGTTGCATTTAGAGCTATGTTCCGCCGCTCGCATGAATGCAGACCAGCCTCTCGTCATTAGTGTAAATAAAAAGAGCGTTTTTGCTACTCACCAAAACAAAGGCGGGTTGTGTCATTAGAAAGCCTACTTTCCTTAGTGGAAGAACGGTACTTCTTTTTGGCCAGAAAGGGATTTTTTTTCATCAGAGGAAAAATATTCACTATGAGGCAATTCTTTGGGCAATATCGGTAGAAGGTGCAGTGGAGTAACTAAAAGTATTTTTTTTCCAGTGGAAACAAAATCCCCTTTTGGCCTAAAAGTACCATTTATAATGTGGTGGGGGGCTCAGAGTGCTCCCACTAAGGAAAGTAGGCTTTCTAATGACACAACCCGCCTTTGTTTTGGTGAGTAGCAAAAACGTTTTATTTACGCTAAAGACGAGAGGCTGGTCTGCATTCATGCGAGTGGCGGAAGTCGAGAGTAACATATTGTAGCTCTAAATGCAACGCATTAGAGCTATGGACCAGATCTAGAGCCATGCTAGCTGGGCTAGAGAGGGACAGATGTGAACACTGTCGGCACAGAACCAAACGAGAGACAACAGCTTCCCCTCTGAGACCACAGTCTGATTAACACGGTGCATGCATGGTGCCCTCCTGAAGCTGATTATTACCCTCGGTCACACACTGCAAAATCCTTAATTAATGTTAATTTAACTCTGGCAGAGCCATCACTATTACTATCACACTATAGGCAATGGATGGTGAGCGAGTGCATATGAGCAATAGAAGGCAGCCCCTAGAGCGGCTGGCAGTTGTGACATTGTAAAGCCAATCAAAATCCAAATATTGTCACGTTCTTCACTAAATGGTAAATGGTAAATGGTGCATTTATATAGCGCCTTTATCCAAGGCGCTTTACATAGATTGTGCATTACATTCACCCATTCACACACACATTCATACACTGATGGCAGCGGAAACCATGCAAGGTACCAACCAGCACATCAGGAGCAATTAGGGGTTCAGTGTCTTGCTCAAGGACACTTCGACACTAACTCTGGGGGAGCCCGGGTTCGAACTGGCAACCTTGCGGTTACCATCCGGAAACTCTACCCCTGAGCCACCGCCGCCGCCACCACAACAACACTACACACTACACACTACACACAACAATAATTCACCAGTAAGGATGATCGCCTCATTATACTAAGCGTATAACTTCCAGTGGAGAGGAGCCCTTTAACCTATACATAATGTAACCATGTGACCCTGCCGCCAGCACATGAACAGACATTCCTAATGAATGGTTTGGAGAACGCTCAGAGAGAGCGAGAGAGACAAACGTAAAGGGAATGATACACTTACGGCTTGACAGATGATGGGGTATTTGATCCGATTGATGCCGCCGGCGAACACGGCGAAGGTCAGTGCTGTGTGGAAACAGAAGTTGAGGAGCATGTGCCATCCCTTCCGACTGATCCGGATCGCACTGAAAACAAGAGACCAGAAAGAACAAGAGTTAGCAGTCACAAACACCCTCTTTGATACTTTGTCATTATAGGGCCAGATTTATCACTGGGGCTGCAGCCCAGAGGCCCCTGACTGGGGTGCCCCCCCAAAAACACACTTTTTAGACCTGAGGAGTGAGGACGATTCTACAAATGACTTCTAAATCATGACAGCTTTCTGAAAAACCCTATGTTTCTGTGTCAGTGGTGCTCAACCTTTTTCATGTCAAACCCACAGAATTATCTGTATTTGGCCGCGGACCCCCATCTGAAAATATGTTGTTCCAGGGAACAACCCCCCCCCCCCCCCCCCCCCAAGAAGCAAAGTTTTGAGTTGAAAACGTTTACTCTGAAAGAATATATATTCAAAGATTTGTGCCACATTTTCACGATTTTTCAAAAATAGCAGACCTACAAGCTCGTAGCGCGGCACTCGGTGGAGTCGGTGCCACGCTATGAGCTTGTAGATCTGCTATTTTTCAATAGCTAAAGTATAACAATGCTTGAAACACCAAAAGGGGTTCCCGTTCAGAATGGGTTAATGATGAAAATGGTAAATTTGTGTTTAGTTATTGTATATTTTGTTTTATTAGGGTGATTTTTCCACCCCCCCCCCCAAAAAAAGAATGCGGCCAAAACAAATGTTAAGGGCCCGGTGGAGCTTTGAAAATGACTCTACCGTACAACAGTGTCATGGGGCGAAAGTAGCTAATCTACAATCTCACAAGGCATCACTTTGCTACTGTACGCGCAGTCGCGCATGTATGAAACAACATTTTTAGTTAAAAATGTTTACTTTTGCACAGTAAAGTTTTTGGAGCATTACATTATTAAGCTGTTGTGCGGACAGACTTTTCCTCACGTCTTTACCTCAGACCAGGGGTGTTCAATATGTCCGTACACGGACAGTATGCTATGATCCTGGCAGAGCGCATGCACAGCTACATCCCTTAGTGTTACTTACAGTAACACTTAGGATTTAACTGTGCCTGTCAACTGTGATTTATGCATATAGATCTGTCTGGCAATCACTCACTGGAACAATTGATCAACCCCCCCCCCCCCCACACACACACACACTACAACTCAACTGTTCTCCTAAAAGAAAGAAATATGCCTTAGCCATAATCACCAAGAAAACCGATCAGAGTCTGAGATACAGCTGTCTGGTGTTGAGAAATGTAAGAGTTTAGACTAAGATAAATGTTTGAGAAACACTGAGCTTTCCGTATTTACAGTTGTTTTGGGTGATTTTTGTGTTGTCTTTTTGTTCTTATCCCTCTAGTTCAGTGGTTTTCAACCAGTGGTCCGGGGACCACCAGTGGGCCTTGAGGTGGTCCGGGGACCACCAGTGGGCCTTGAGGTGGTCCGGGGACCACCAGTGGGCCTTGAGGTGGTCCCCAGCTAAATGATGGAGAGTTGGTAACCAAACGGACCCTTGTAGATCTTTAACTCTTGAGAGCGTACAATGAAACCAAAAGGACCCTGCGGCGGGTCAATTTGGTTTCATTTTATGCTCTCAAGAGTTCGATTATTGTTAAAATACAAAGTCTACACATTTTAGAGAGAATGTAGAATAATTGTTATTTTGATCAACATTTGCCTGTTATCTCTCCTAATGGAATTCCAGCATGGAATTGTGGACCGAATCTTATCCAACTGTAAGAAAATATGATTTATGTTTGGTTCTGAGAGGCTAAATCTCATCAATTGGTGGCCCGTGGCTCAAATGCAGAAAAAAATAATGGGCCTTGATGTGAAAAGGGGAAAAGCACGTACTGTTCTAGTTTGATCTCAATGTGTTACCCATAAAGGCATGGCATCAAACAATGTTGCTTTATCATTGCTTACAAAGGTAATAGAGCATGCACCTCCACTCTAGCCCAGGTGCTGGACAAAAGGCAGTACAAGAGGAAAACATTGAATCAAATAAACCAGTGGAGCTGAGTTTTCATACCGGTGTTGCGGACCCCCCCCCCCTAAGAATAAAATCCAAAATTTGACATTCGGCAATGGTCATAGGTTTAATTCACAAGGAATAGTGTTTAGAGGAATACCATTGGATTGGGAAATAACCATATGACATATTATTGACACATATAAAAACATTGAATGACGTCACAACAGCGACGGCGAGCCAAGAACTGGTAAATATTTGCGATGCTGGATCGCATTATAATGTTAAGGGTGCATCTGATCACGTCCTATAGGCAATCTGTGACGATTAATTTAATCCGTCTGAACACGCCCTTAGCAGAGATTCAGTTAAGTCCCTGGTTGACAAAACAACACTGTTAGAGATGGGATCGTCAGTATTAGAAGGCATCGAAAGCTCACAGTATATTAGAAAGAAACTCTTCATTTGTACATTTCTGGCACATGTAACAATCATTATTTGTTTTTGTTGAGTTTGATCATCTTACAATCTTCCGTCATGCATGCGTTCACACGTGAAGTACTTCACTCTGATATGAATCATCTGGGTGACTCGACGACATAAAAACAAATTGGTTCCACATGGCCGGGTCAATTGAAACCTCACACAATATAACACCATGCACTCATACCATGCTTTGTGAAATATAGCGTCCGTCAGAGTGCTATATACACCCTTGGGCACAGCACTTAACCCATATTGCCACTTTCCATTCAGCTGTTAGGAAATGGAGAATATATATACTAGGTCAGATCATTCTGGCAGGTGATGCTTAACTGACAGACTACTGTACAGTATGTATTGTATTCAGCAATCACTTTCCTGAGTCAATAGCCTCCACTTGTTTTTTTGTATCAATGCAATCACATTTTTGATATTATATGGAACTCGTGTACCAAAAGTAAAAGTACTCGTTATACAGAACGTCCCATTTCAAGTTTTCAAATGCATAGAACATATTTTATCAAAAATCTACAAAGCTCACAATGCGTCGCATTACGCAGTCAGTGTACTGCTTGGACTTCCAGATAGATTGGAGCCTAACAAAAAAAGACAACAGAGCCTTGCTCTGATGTCCTTTTCTGTTTCATTCTCTTTGCTGATCAGACTTCCCAGGTATGTGAACTCTTCTACACATTCAAGAGTGTGCCCATTCACAGTGATTGGAGCACCTGGGGTGGAATTAATGCAGTATGTATTGATGTTCCCAAAATCCGAACTTGGCTTACCGACAACAAACTCTCATTGCATCTTGGTGAAACGGAATCAATTCTTTTTGGGTCCAACCATTCCCTCAGTAGGACAAATGTAAATGATTTTAAGGTCCGAGTAGGGATGCCAGAAAGTGACCATCAGCCAAATCGAATAATGGACAGCTCTGCCGATTAATAATCCATTAATTGAACCCCCCCCCCCCCCCCCCCAAAAAAAATAAATAAAAATAAAAATAAAATGTTTTATTTTTATTTATTTTTTATCAATATCAGATAAAACTTTTAAGATTTTATATTATGCACATGCCATGGTCACATAACCATTATATGTTGAGTGCATGCTTTGATGGTTACAGTTTTATAATCAGTTTTGATGAGTAAACCTTTGTGGAGATCTTCTCAGTTCTCATTATATGCTAGTTACTGCCATTCAGGATGGAAAATGAAATCCATTTGGATTTGGGGAGAAGTAGTTTCATAAGGGGCTGGTATGAAGTACTTGATATAAACAGAAAACGTTCAGTTCACTAGTCTACACTCTACTGACTACAACTGCCTTCATTTCATCTGATTGTCTGTCTGGCGCAGGCACTTAACAAGCGATCGTTAACTGTGTCTGTTAGAGAGAGGGGCAGAGAAGAGTGGCTTTGCTCAACTTGATTTATACTTATATTCTCCACTCGATTTCGGAGACTCCGACAATTAATCGGAAAATCGATTAATCTGTGGCATCCCTAATCTCAAGTAATCTCAAGCAAAGAAGAGGTCACATATCTAGGATGTATCCTTGACAATAAACTGACGGGTGAGGGCATGGCAACAAAAAAGTAAATCAAAGGACAAGATTCTTGGTCAGAATCTCCTCCTTTGTTAACAAAAGGGCCCTCAGGACCTTAGCTGGAGCCCTCATACTGCCCATTTTTGATTATGCTTGTACGTCCTGGTTCCCGAACATCTCAATGGCACAGAAAACTAAGCTCCAAACTTCCCAAAACTAACTAATCCGACTTCTTCTACACCTAGGGCCCATGACCCACCTACTGTATATGCAGAGCATTTTGACAGCATAGGCTGGCTCAGGGTAGAAGATAGAGTCAAGCAATTGAAGATGGGCCTGACATTCAAAATTGTAAATGCAACTTTACCCTCCATGCCCTCAGTACTTACTTGACAAATTACTTAAAAAGGTGAGCAACACCCATAGCCACGATACTAGAGGGAGCGTGAACAACGATCTGGTGCCACCCAAATATAAAACAAATATGGGAAAATTCACCTTCCACAGCACTGCTACTCAGGCGTGGAATGCCCTCCCCCTTCCCTCAAAACAAGCAAATCACTGGCTTCCTTCAAGACAGGCCTAAAAATTCACCTGTCAGCAGGTCAAAGGGAGAGGAGGTGATCGCTCCCACCACCTTATCCTGATTATCCCCTTCCCATTTACTTCCTTTCCAACCTGTACAGTGTACATGCCATATATCTCATGTTTAGAGAAATTTCCTATGTTGTTATTGTTTTGTGATTATTATTTTATATCAATTGTTGTTGCTGTTCTGGATTGTTGTTCATGTCATGATTGTGTGTGAGTGTATGGGACCCGAATGGAAACAAGACCGCAAGGTCTTTCTTTGGTGAGGTCCTTTTGGACAAGATGCTTGGCTGTACATTGTGCTGTTTGCATTTGTGTGTTGTCTAATAAAATATTCAATCAATCAATACATCCTTCCGCCAAAATCCCCCCCCCCCCAAAAAAAGGATAGCGTCTACAGCGTAGGTCTTGCCCAGCGTGGGTTTATAGGCATAGTTTTTGTGAGGTTATATAACCCCGCCCTATACTAGCAGCACTGTAAAACAAGCGTCCCATCAGCATCCATCGAAACCCAGGCTCTGCAAAAAAAGGGACTCCCAGTGAGGCATGCCTCGTGGCTGGTGCCAGACCAGGCCTCGCCGCTCTCGCTCTGGCCCAGCGAGGAGAGGGAGGGAGGGAGGGAGGGAGGGAGGGAGGGAGGGAGAGCTAAGGCATGCTGTTGCTGCTGCTGGCCATGCAGTGAGGGGAGGGAGGGAGAGAGAGCTAAGGCATGCTGTTGCTGCCTGCTGCCTCTGCCGCTGTCCAGGTGCTGAACTCTGTCCGGCACAGAGGCCATAAATCAGGCTCTCTCTCCCTCTCCTCTGGCCTCTCGCCGGAAGGAGGTTTTCATATGCTCTGCTCTGAGGGCTTTCATTGGGTCAAGTACATTAACCTGGCAGCCCTGCACGTTCCCCTCTCCCAGAGGGGAGGAGGGGAGGGATCGGAGGGGGGAGAATTGACCCCTGTTCCTCTCCTCTCCTCCCCCCACCCTGCGCAATCTACTGAACTAACACCGGAACGATATGAATAATAATGATAATAGTGGGGGAGAAATACGACAAATACTCTACTGGTCAGCAACTGTCTTCTCTTA
This sequence comes from Electrona antarctica, assembly GCF_951216825.1. Lineage (NCBI taxonomy): Eukaryota > Metazoa > Chordata > Actinopteri > Myctophiformes > Myctophidae > Electrona > Electrona antarctica. The sequence goes on along the minus strand of NC_136791.1, from coordinate 20,243,326 downwards.
ATTAATCAGATCACTTAAATTATTCCTATTCTAATCATTATCTTTTCCCCTGTTATGTATTTATTATTTTTACATAATTATATAGAAGCATTTATGTTGACAATCCATTTTCGATAATCATGCTATATAGATGATCGGGTTTTTTGTTTTGCTCCAGACCTTTTCTTATACTATGCAATCATGTTATCTGTAAATTATAGCCTATATGTATTGCATTCAAATCAATTATTTTTAATGTTTTGTTGTACACAGGTCGAGGCCTCGTATAAGCCCTTCGGGCTCCTCCCAGCACTTTCATTTTTTTAATTTTCTACTTTCTACTACTTTTGTGTATTACAGTATGTTATACTTTAGCTATTGAAAAATAGCAGATCTACAAGCTCATAGCGCGGCACCGAGTGCCGCGCTACGAGCTTGTAGATCTGCTATTTTTGAAAAATCGTGAAAATGTAGTGCAAATCTTTTAATATATATTCTTTCAGAGCGAACGTTTTTAACTCAAATCTTTGCTTCTGGCGGGGTCCCTGGAACAACATATTTTCATATGGGGGTCGGCAGCCAATTACATATAATCTTGGGGCTCCTTGACATGAAAATGTTTGAGAACGACTGACATAGAAACATGGGTTTTTCAGAAAACTGTCAGTATTTAGTAAGACATTTGTAGTGCTAAATAAAATAAAATAAAATTCTGTAAAATCAAATCAAGAGAGATAAAGCAACAAAGAAGAGACCCCCAAAAAGCCATAACATGAATCCTCCCCGCCGCTCCACTCCCTGTGTTTGAGCCTGTCACTCTCTCAGTTCAGCTCAGCTCACTAATGTGTGCAGTCAGTGTATGGCCTTGAACAACCTCCCTTGCATTCCGCCCATCTAACATCCATGTTCGCAGCTTGGGAGATTGTGTCAGTGGGTTGAAGTGTTACTACGCGTTTCGGGGAAAAAACGGCGAGGTGCTGCGAGTGGCGCTGGGGAATGTCTGTAGTGGAACAGTGTTGATTTCGTCGACTAATACTGTCTGTCGACTATACCTTTTTTCACTGACTAAGCTATGATGACAATAACTAGATAAAAACTAGACTAAAATGTTAGGAAGGGACTAGTGGACAAGAGATCCAGTATAAGTAAAAGACACAAGTCATTTTACACTTAGTCGCATGCTGAAAATTGTCCATCTACAAGCTCACAACGCTATGCAGTCATTACGACGGCGGCATCAAGGCCCGCCAAAATACATTTTAGTTATCTTATGATATTTAGTCGATTAATACTAGACTAACACTAAATCATTCCAGGTGACTAAAATGTGACTAAAACCAGATGAAAACTATTCAAGAGACTATGACTAAAACTAAAATCAAAATTTGCTGTCAAAATCAACAGTGGTCTGTAAGGAGGGAGACAGGGAGAAGGAGATGCTGTGGTGGGTTTGTTACTCCCGGGGACGAGTGTGGAGAAGGTATCTGCGGCCCCCTGTTCTGACAGCCGCCTTCAGGCTGGGTACACAGACTCAAGATATCTCAAAAAGTAAAAGTGTTTTGTTCTTTCTTGTTTTGAAATTTACATATCTCCTGTGTTGCTTTGAATACCACTCCGTGAGGCACTTTTTAAAGAGCTCAAATAAATACATTTTGACTTCGAAAAAGACAAATGTGTTTGAAGCGCTGCTTCTGCTATACATTATTATTTGTTTTTCACCACTGGACAATGTCCAGAGAAACCTTACGGGTACCTAGTAGCTTCTGAATGTCAGAATTTACTTGGCTTGAATATGAGAAATATTCCCAACTTTGTGCTATTTTCTTCTTGTTGTTGTTATTATTATTAATAATCAGATACTCTATGTCTGTGAAATGGGTAGGCTATAGCAAACCTCAGGAACATGTAGGCGAAGTATACAGATATAAATGAATGCTACTGCAAGCAGGGTCAGCTAGTAGTTATGGCTATTCTGTAGAAGGCTCAAATCAAAGTGGGTGCCTGGCAGGTGGTGATAAGAAAAGTAAAGCCACCCAAGGTCTCTGACTAAGGCACTGATTCTACAGTCTGCTATGACTGGTCAGAGCATAGCACTATAGCGCCACATCAAATGACCGGCCCAGACAGTTCTATGGTGATATTACCCTAACCCTAACCCTAATTGAAACATAATAACACTATACCTAACCTTTATTTTAGACAATTATTTATTTCACTTACCACTGTGAAAAACTGAGCTCTGCAATGCCTAACCTTAACTAAAAGTATATTGTGAACTATTTTGGGTAAAGCAGACAGTCACACACCCACCCACACATGCAAAACTAAGCAGACGCAAACAGGAATGAACACACGCACGCACGCACGCACACAGTCAGTCGCAGACGCACCCAATAACCAATCTTTAGTGAGTCACACAGGCTGTAGTGCTTCATGCCAGCATTAGCCAGTGACTCACATGAAACTCCCCCCCCTCACACACACACACACAGAAATACCAGGGAGAGTGGGAATAGCAAACGAAAAGGTAACAGTCACTAAAGCCTAGGTGAGTCAGTGCAGTACATAAGAAATCTGGGAGCTGGCCTGGGCCGGCTTAGCGGTCCAGGCACCTTGGCTAGTAATCCAGCATGACAGTGTGTCCCAGGTTCGAGTCCCGATTCCGACAAACTTTGCTGTACATCTATCAATAAAAGGCAACCCCCCCCCCCCTAGGGGGTCAAAGGTAACAGAAAGTGGTCGCACCACCAGTGTCAGTCTACGTTATGTGGATTATCTCTATGCAGTCGTCACTCTGACATTTGCGAGAATAGTACTGCCGTAGCAGACAACCCGCAGCACTCCAGGTTCAAACAAAATCCTTATAGGTTCAAGGCTCGAAGATATAAGTAGAGATGAAGAAAATGAGGAAACGCTGAGGAAGCCCATACAGGCTGAAACGCGTACGTTTTCAGTCTCAGAGGTAAATAAAATCATGTAAAAGGACATACAATGAGTGCTGGCATTTTCTTCATCTCTACTCTGACATTTGCACCTATGTGTCCTATGTGCAACGCACTGACATGTTTTGTTTTTGCTTTTTTGAGCACCTTAACTAACTCACATGTATATCATGCACAGCCTACACCTGCTGCTATATGCTCACGCACCTTTTCTATCTTATCTCAGGCACTATGTAAATATGTAGATATATAGAAACATAGGTTTTTCAGAAAACTATTTCTAAGGATTTAGAGGCCTTTTTTTAAAGAATCGGGTTAGGGTTAAGCATGCGCATATACCCTCTATAAAGCTGATTCTGATTGAGAACAGCGCAGCCAGTCTTACCTGTGGTGCACTATGTAGGTGATGATGGAGGCGAAGAGGCAGAGCAACATGACTGCCGTGCAGGCATACACGACCGGGTGCAGAAACTCCCCAGGATATGGGGGGAAAGACAGCACCTTCTTCAGATCCTGAGAGAGAGAGACAGAGAGAGAGAGAGAAATAACAATTATTATTGCGCTGTAACACGTGTAATAGCATCCATACTTATGTCAGTGATTGCACATTGTGTATACTGTAGAGAAATATATTCATACAAACTATGAAAATGACACAATGATTGCGAGTGAGGGGCGTGCGGCGTGTGGCAGCATAAGCCTGAATTCCTAGCTTACTGGTAAACATTACAAGCAACCACCGATAATTAAGAGCCATTTAGTGGCATGTGATATTTCACACACCATACCTTATAAGTTGCTATTATTATTACTATTATTATTAACTCATCATTTGTCTCCTTCATATTAGCAGACATCGCATGCTTTAATTTAGCTACTTATACGTGCGATGGCTTGCGTGAAATCTAATAATTGAATACACTGGATGTCAAGTGCCCCTTGTTTAACAACACCCTATCATCTCGTCACATCACCCCGGATGTGCTGCTCACCATGACGGGACAATTTGGGGTTTCCGTCATATCCGAGCATGCTAAATAAATAAAGCAGCACACCGTATCTCCATAACTCCCAGAAGCCCGCAGCAGCGTGAGCTTGTGTCTGGGAGAGCCATTCACACACCCGGGCCTGTCTGACTCCATCACTGTCTGCGTGTGTAGCCAAGCAGAATCCTCTGTCTCATGTTTACTGACAGAGTGGAGGATTAGGGCTGCGGGGGAGGGGGAGGGGGGGGGGGGGGGGGGCTGCAGCACCATGCAGGGTCATGTGCTGGGCATAAACAAGCCCAATCAGCGGCGGGCGGGGCGTGACGAGGGTTGCAGGGGTTTGCGGGCGGACGGACAGGGCATTTTGGGAGGTGTAGAACAAATTGATGACTTGTGGCACATTGGATGGCTACTCAGTGAAATCATCACCACTGCGTGTAACAGAGTTAAAGCCCCCATGCACCACAGCTCTGTGTCCGTGTCCGTGTGCGTGTGCATGTGTGTGTGTGTGTGTGTGTGTGTGTGTCAGAGAGAGAGAGAGAGAAAGAAGACATGATGGATTTATTTTGCATGTCATCTCACTTGTATCCCACAAATGCAAGCAGGCATAATTTGGGAACTGCGGATTTACAGAGGATGGAATTTGAATTTGTCCTCTTATGGAAAACTAACGTTACAGCTTGATGTAGATTTACCGAAGGAAGAAAACACTGTCCTACTGAGAGATCCCAGAGAATATAAATTTGAAGTTTAGTAAGTTAGTAATAATTATTATAGAATTTACTTCACAACACAAGAATCAAAAATATCTTAAGACACAGAGAGAATCAATTACACCACAGAACAGTATTCACAGGTACACACACTCCTGTTTCTCGGCAAATGACAGCAGCTGCAGCTAAATGGCCATAGGGGGAGAGCGGGGGCTAAGCCGAGTCAAAGGTTCTCATGGGACATATTAGCATCATCACTGGGCTTATAATGACTGCCGGGGATGTCAGCCACTGATCCCCCTGAGTCTTTACGACAACCGATGTTATCTAGCACACTCTATTTTGTTAGGGCATTTCTGCTTTACTGCACAGGCTACTATAGTACTACAGGCATGCCACTGCAGAGAGGAATAGTGAAGAAGATTTGAACCCATGATATCGCCAAGTATACTCTTACTATCTCTATTGAATTGGCTAACTGGACTGAACTGAAATTTTACAAAAAACAGTAAGTATTTAAGACTCAATAATGTCCACTTTAAGTATAAGAAAAGTGCAAGTCACAAGACATTCAAGAAAAATTTAACTGTGAACTGACAATAAAGTATCCTATCATATACTGTATCATATCATATCACATTTGAACAACACCAGTAAGACGCCTGAGGCATGGGATGAACTTTGACCAATAAATCACAATGACCTGGTCACCATATATGGGGGCTGATGTCATATGATGTCACGATGACCTGGGCACCTGGGGGCTTGCCTGGGGTGAGCGACGGTGACGTGACGGTGGGGATTGTGGGTTAGGTGTCAAAAACGCAAGGTTTCATAGTTAACTGCGACCTCTGGTCGCAATTCACCTTTTGCAAAGCCCCGCCCTCTACCACTTAAACACTCCCACTTGGACACTTTCCAGCCGGGCTCATTCATTCCAATGTAAATATCATGGATTTTACACATTAAATACTGGTTCATTTGTGGAACCAGACTTTCAAAATCTCTTCCAAATCTGTCAACAAGGCCTGCCATATGCACTGGAAAAATATTTGTGTGACATTTAACCCATGTTATGCTTAGCTGTGATTGGACCATAGCAGTTTGGGGAGGGGCTTAGCTATAGGTCAATTAGAAGCCCTTCACACACTAGCCCTGCAGTCTGGATTTACTGCTGTGAGAGACATTATTAGCATCTTGTGTTTGGTATAGTCTGCAATGCATACTGGTATTTACTTATTCATTTAACCCTGATTGATATGTGTACTACTCATGTTTAATCGCATTGTGTTTGTTTGTATTGCATTATGTTTTCTATTTCATGGTGTATGCCAACAGTGCAGCATTTTGGTCAACTTTGGTTTGGGTACTTTGTTTTGAAATGTGCTCTATAAATTAAGTTTGATTGAATTGGATTTACATTACATAGGCTATAACCTCCAATGACCAGCCTGCTATCAGCCTATAAATTACAACGCTGTAGACGATCATCAGATATTTGTTTGGGGGTGGAAGTTGCGGGATTTTGGCGGAAGTACCGCTCAAGGAAATTATGTTGACTCTTTACAAATCAGTTTACATTCTCCGTGAATGAAACAAGTGTTGTGATTGGTAAAAAAAAATATCGTATCCGGGGGGAAATACATCTGACGGATGTTCCGGACCGACACTTCCGCTGATAGCGTCTCTGCCTTAGGTTGTGACCAGGCTTTTCTCTTCGCAGATGAGTAAGGCTGGGCCCAAGGCTAATAAATTACCAAACGGACAAGTGGTCTAACCACTTCTAAACCACTGGAAGAGTAAAGACACATGGTTAGCAAGAATTACGACTCTCTAATGATCAAAATGTAAATGGAGAGAGGCTGTGAATAGACAAACGTATGGGCTTGTTAGCCTCCTCGAGGTTCTAGAAGTTGGACCAGATGGGAAAGTGTGGCTAAATCAAATAAACGAAAGGCCTATTCATAGTCTGGATTTTCGGTGGTGAGGTGACCACCGCTCCGGTGGTGAGCTGACCACCGGAAATAACGTTGAGCGGTGGTGAGTAAAAACAGAGAGATGGGCTGGAGCTCTTCACCGCGGCTCTTCACCGCGGCTCGTGACGTCATGTTGTAGTTCGGTGGTCACCTAACCACCGAAAATCCAGACTATGTATGAGCCTTAACTCACTCCGCCACTAGTTCATTCTCTATGAGGGACCCTATTATTTTGAAAGCTGTTTCATTTGGAAACCGAGAATCAGGAAGTGAATAATCGCTATGTAACGGGTCCCGCAAATGTTATTTAATTCACCCAAAACATACATTTTTGTAACCGGCGGTCATATTGTTTAGAGAAATGAGGCACAAATCAAGTTCGTTTTGATCTGATCATATTGTTTAGAGAAATGAGGCACAAATCAAGTTCGTTTTGATCTGAGATATTACGATGAATACACTTTTACAGAATAACTACAGGTACCCGGCCTTGAGCAGGGCACTTGACCCTGAATTCCTACAAGTGGTGCGGTGTTCAATGTTCCAACAGTATAGCCTGGGTTCCTATAATCTCCAAGGTAGTCGGGACATTATGAATGGTTGAAATGGAACCGTGGCTTCTGATTGGTCTGTGGTGCGGGTTGAAGAAAAACACCAGTTTGAAATTGTATCAATGCGCACTGCGCAGCTACTGCTGTTGCCCTGCGACGTCCCCTTATCATTCACTAAACTCACCCCACACAGCTACTGCTGTTGTCCTGCAACATCCCCTTATCATTCACTAAACTCACCCCACACAGCTACTGCTGTTGTCCTGCAATGTCCCCTTATCATTCACTAAACTCACCCCACACAGCTACTGCTGTTGTCCTGCAACGTCCCCTTATCATTCACTAAACACACCCCACATGCACTGCGTGAAAAGAGGAGTTACGGACAATTACGGGACCGGTATTTTGCCCGTAAACCTCAAGTTTAGTGGGCATATACATGTAATATACGGTAATATACGGGTGTGATGGTACAATTTGGGAGTTTACGGGAGTTTGTTGGAAAGTTTAACGGGAGTTTCCTGTAATATACACATCCGTATTCCATGTTTTTTGTGCAGTGACAGCTACTGCTGTTGTCCTGCAACGTCCCCTTATCTTTCACTAAACTCACCCCACACAGCTACTGCTGTTGTCCTGCGACGTCCCCTTATCATTCACTAAACTCACCCCACACAGCTACTGCTGTTGTCCTGCAACGTCCCCTTATCATTCACTAAACTCACCCCACACAGCTACTGCTGTTGCCCTGCGACGTCCCCTTATCATTCACTAAACTCACCCCACACAGCTACTGCTGTTGTCCTGCAACGTCCCCTTATCATTCACTAAACTCACCCCACACAGCTACTGCTGTTGTCCTGCGATGTCCCCTTATCATTCACTAAACTCACCCCACACAGCTACTGCTGTTGTCCTGCAATGTCCCCTTATCATTCACTAAACTCACCCCACACAGAAAATAGCTGATCTACAAGCTCAAACAGTGAGTTTTGCCAGTGATATGCAATGTGGCCCCTCTGGAGTGAGTGTTGAAATATAGTGGCCCTCTCCATCTTCAAAATTGCCCACCCCTGGTATAGAAGGCTTTGTTTGAACCTGCTTCACTGTAGGAAGGAGAGGCAACAAGCTTGGTTTAAATCTGTTTCACCGTGGGAAGGAAAGGCAGGGCGTTAATGAGAAACAGCACGGACATTCAGCCCACTATAGCCTTGCAGGTAACTGCGGGAAGAAACAGGCGGCTAGCAGACGGCGCTTAGGGACGACAGAGAGAGGAACTTATTGGGAGGAGGGGGAAGGCAAACTGTCACTTTCAGTAGAAGGATCGTCCGTGAGAAAAATGTCAAGGCAACACTCCAGGGTGCCCTGAACAAATCGTTCATATGGTTCCCAGCAGTGGTATGGGAAAAAAAGTACTCAATTGTTTTACTCGAGTAAAAGTATCAATACTGCAATGTAGAACGACTCCGTCACAGGTACAAGTCTGGAATTCAAAATGTACTTGTGTAAAGGTACAAAAGCATTGGCATCAAAATGTACTTAAAGTAACAAAAGTGAAAATACTCATTGTGCAGAATGACTCATTTCAAGTTTTAAAATGTCTACAAATATTTTTTGAAAAAAGCCGATAATTATGTAGTGAAATGTATATAGCGCTGAAGTGGTTACTGTATGTTTTGTAATAATAATCAAAATCTACAAATCTACAAAGTAAGTATAGTAACTAAAATGTTCAAGTAATTGCGGTGGAGTAAGTACGTACAATATTTGTCTCTGAGATATGCAGTGGAGTTGACGTTTTGGAAATTGGAAATGCTCAAGTAAAGTACAAATAATTCAAAATACAGTACTTAGTTACTTTCCACCACTGCTTGGGAGAAGGAGGGAGGCAAACTGTCACTTTCAGTATAGAAGGATCGTCCGTGAGAAAGATGGCAAGGCAACACTGCAGGGTGCCCTGAACAAATCGTTCATATGGTTCCCATAACCTGTGTTTATGCTCCTGGGGTTGGGGTGGTGTGTGAGTGCAGCTGCTCACACAGACTATAGCTGGCAAAGGGTTGCTCTGTGACTAATGCACGATACTTGCACACCGGCTCAAGTACTAATGGTTTTATCACTAGCAGCAGTTTTATCCACTTAACAATAAACTGTTTCCTATGGAGGAGTGCTAGCCAGCCAGCCAGCCAGCGGAATCGGCAGAGATTTGCGACGCTAATACGTTGATCGCTGGGTTTTTGCATCCTACCTGCACTAAATTTACCTCCAGGCTCCAACATTTAGACCTCAATAAACTGTGTGTGTGTGTGTGTGTGTGCGTGTGTGTGTGTGCCACACACTGTGTGGCGAGTTGGCTCCGGCCTGTTAAAGTTCCAACCCCCCTCCTTGTTGACCTAGCTGTCACCGTGACTGATAGGCCACTGGCACAGCCTGCAGCATGCTCTGAAAGGCTCTCCTCCCTTGTTGCACTCTCCTCCAGGACAGCCGTCGGCAGAATGTCAAATAAGGACAGGAGTGCTCCCGCATCAAACACCCGATTCCACCACACAGCGGTTATTATCATTATTGCTGTCGTATTACATCACAATGCTGGGGGCCACTTTATGACCGGGTCCGTGTGTGGCGGGGTCGCCGTAGCCATGTCTCTGACAGCGCAATTTATTACAGCTGTGCCACTATATTACCATGTGAGCTTGACTTTGCTTTCTCCGGATTAGCACTGGCATGCTGTGCCTGATATATAGCATGGTTGCAAGTTGTGTCGCTCGCCGAAAACAGTGGATCTACAAGCTTGCATCGCGACGCGCTGTGACCTTGTAGATCGGCTATTTTCAGTGCACGACACTGAAGATGTGAGTGTTATGAGTGTTGGGCGGCAGTGGCTCAGGGGTAGAGTGGCCGGTAGAGTAGCCGGAGGGGAATCGCAAGGTTCCCAGTTCGATCCCAGGCTCCCCCAGAGTTAGTGTTTAAGTGTCCTTGAGCAAAAGGGCCTTTCTCGGCCCCACCCCTCTCCCACTGTTTATATTGTGTTTAGTTTCCAAGATGGCCGCAGCACCAGGAGGGGGTGTTGCGGAGGTGAGCGGGCGGGGTCGACATATGCCCTTACTGGGCTGCATTCAAGACACTCAGGGCTGCATTCAAGAACACAGCTTTGATGGATGTGTTCTGCCCCCCTCCCCCCATCAAACAATGTTTGGTCAAACCATATGGGCTTCCATTGGAAATGCATTGGAGCGGTCATTAAACACAGACACAAGACAGACACAAGACAGGTGTCTTGAATGTGTGAACGCAGCCCAGTAAGGGCATATGCCAACCCCACCCGCTCACCTCCGCCCCACCCCCTCCTGGTGCTGCGGCCATCTTGGAAACTAAACACAATATAAACAATTGGAGAGGGGTGGGGCCGAGAAAGGCCCTTATTTGTCCCGATGTGCAGGTTGGTGCCTTGCATGGTTTGCTCCAGCTGCGCTCTATGAGTGTGTGTGTGTGTGTGTGTGTGTGTGTGTGTGTGTGTGTGTGTGTGTGTGTGTGTGTGTGTGTGTGTGTGTGTGTGTGTGTGTGTGTGTGTGTGTGTGTGTGTGTGTGTGTGTGTGTGTGTGTGTGTGTGTGTGTGTGTGTGTGTGTGAATGGGTGAATGTAATGCACACTCTACGTAAAGCGCTTTGGATAAAAGTGCTATATAAATGCACCATTTACCAATTCAACTTTACGACAATCCATAATCATCCCACACAGGCGGTGTGTGCTAAGTATAACTGCAGGCTTTATGTCTACAACACGTTTTCCATTGTCCTCTTGCCCTCGGCAGCCGCTGCTGATCCTGTGTGTTGTAGTTACAACTTTAATCCATGTCTCCCCCTCCCCCTATCAGATTATCAGAGTGTCAATTCAACTTCGCAACAATCCATAAATAATCATCCCACCCAGGCAGCGTGCGCTACTTTAGATTATCAGGCAAACAACAATAAAACGGAACAAATCTGCTGCAGATGTTCAAGCGTTCAAACTAAGTGCTGCTGCTGTTTTTGCTTGTGCACAATCACTGCACATGCAGAAACATGATCTGAGATTGCCCTTTTACATCCAGCTGGTGCATAGTACAGTAAATCCTCACATACAGACTCCTTGCTAAAGTATATTCACATCTGTATAAGCAAGGATGTATGGATACTAAGGGGAGAGGGGAGTGAGAGAGCTATTCAGAGGGATAGACAGGAAAACGAGATATAAAAAACGAGATAATCCAAAGGGAGAGAAACGAGAGATGGAGAGAATGAAAGAACTGAGGAGAACAGGGGAGAGACAGAATTAAAATCCTCTGTTGAACAAGCCTTAGGGGCTTCGAGCTCTCTCGGGTCCCGTCCAGAGTTGTGCTTCATCATCCTTTAGTGGATGGCCTGCTAGAACACTACTGGAGTGAGTGTGCAAATCAAACCCAGCCAGGCCTTCCCATGCACCACTTCATAAAACAGAGAAAGGGAGAGAGGGAGAGAGGGAGGGAGGGACGGACGGACGGACGGACGGACGGACGGGCGGGCGGGCGGGCGGGCGGACGGACGGACGGACGGACGGACGGACGGACGGACGGACGAGATGGGGGAGAGAGTGTGCGAGAGCGAGGGAGAGCAGTGGTGGTTGAATTACTTTTTCAGAGAAAACATTCAGTCATTAAGGCATAGCTTAGGAGGCAGGCAATCATACTACACTCCCATTGGCTGAGGCAGAGGAGGCAGACGAGGCAGCCAATCAGATCAGTCAAACTAGGTCGCGCAAAGTGGCGCTGTCGTCGCTTACATTTCATGAGCGTTGTTAAGCACTATAACCACACCAAAGGGTCACCATGCAACTCCGTGGGTCCAAACGGTTGCAAAAGGAGTTAACGCTAAAACCGTCTCGACCCTTTGATGTGGTTGGTCCATTGAATTTCATGCGTTGAATACGACTAATATTACACCGCAGGGACAACGCTAAAACCGCCTCGACCCTTTGATGTGGTTAGGGCTTTAGGTCAGGTTTCACCTGACAAAAAACACATGCAGTATCCACTTCAGCCTTAAATACATTCCGGCCTTTTGAAAATAGCCGATCTACAAGCTCACAATGCGTCGCATTGCTATTTTCAAAATATTTTTTTACATTAGAAAACTAGAAAATACCAAGTGGTCCAGGCGCATGCCACATATAGGCTTTGGCCTGACAGCGCGTCACATGTTCGAGCCCCGTTCATGACGACCTTTGCTGCATGTCTCTCTCCCTCTTTTACTTTCTTCATTCATTTTGAATAATTGTTTTGGAAAAGAACCGCCTTCAGGAGGAGGCCGGAGGAGACTAAAACGTATTTAAAAAAAATACAAAAATGTAAACACTAAATGAAAAGGCACGGCCACCTCACGTATTAGGAGGGCAGTATCAGTCACCAGAAAACAGGACGGGTATTTTCAATGAATCTACTGAGGTTAAAATATATGGTTATATATTCATATAAGCCCGAGTAGATGATAAAGTGACCAAAGGGCCTGCTGCACGGCCCAAAGTAAATGGTAAAGGGTAAATGGTGCATTTATATAGCGCCTTTATCCAAGGCGCTTTACATAGATGTGCATTACATCACCCATTCACACACACATTCATACACCGATTGCAGCGGAAGCCATGCAAGGTACCAACCAGCACATCGGGAGCAATTTGGGGTTCAGTGTCTTGCCCAAGGACACTTCGACATGTAGACAGGAGGAGCCGGGTTTCGAACCGCCGACCCATGGATCATTGGACGACCTGCTCTACCTCTTGAGCCACAGTCGCCCCAAAGTGAAATATCCCTTAACTGATGGAGGAACGCGGAGTGGGGGGGGGGGAGTCTCTCCAGTCGAACCACCATCTCGTGGGGGCGCAGACGCGTCAGGACATGTCAGTCACGCTGTGTTTATCTAGTCACACATCAAGGAGGGGGAGGGGGAGGGGGGGGGGTTGCATTGTTTCATTAAAAATGTTCCCAGAGTCCCAGATTAGAAGTGCTGCATTTAGCTTCTGGCTACCCAAATTCCTATAAAGCACAAAAGAAATGACTGCGATCACTGTGTGTGTGTGTGTGTGTGTGTGTGTGTGTGTGTGTGTGTGTGTGTGTGTGTGTGTGTGTGTGTGTGTGTGTGTGTGTGTGTGTGTGTGTGTGTGTGTGTGTGTGTGTGTGTGTGTGTGTGTGTGTGTGTGTGTGTGTGTGTGTGTGTGTGTGTGTGTGGATATTTCAAAGCGTGACTATCACACAAATGAGCCTAGTTCAAATTGCTCAAACTTGTGAAAAGAGTGCATGCTGATGATTCACTGTAGGCTAATGCTTAATTCATATACTAGTCCGTTGCTCGATTCCTAAAATAGCTCATGTACAAGCTCGCAACGAGTCGCTTCCACTACACATTGTGAAATTGTAGATTGACTATTTACTTAAGTACTGTACTCAAGTACAATCTTGAAGTATTTGTACTTTGCTTGAGTATTTCCAATTTCCAATACTTTTACTTCTACTCCACTACATCTTGGATCCAAATAATGTACTTTGAACTCCACTACATTTATTTGAAAATATGGTTACTTTGTAGATGACCTGTTTCTCAGCCTTGAGACCACCATTGTAACGAATAGATGTCCTGTTTCTCAGCCTTGAGACCACCATTGTAACAAATAGATGTCCTGTTTCTCAGCCTTGAGACCACCATTGTAACGAATAGATGTCCTGTTTCTCAGCCTTGAGACCACCATTGTAACGAATCTCCATCGGCTATTATTAGCGTTAGCTCACGCTGTTTATCTTTCGCCAGAATCGTTAATATGTCGGGAGCGATGCGGTACAAAATCACGAATGAGTCATCCGAACCTTGGATAGATGCCGATCACCAAGGACAGCACTCATATCTTTAGAGTTATAAGGCTTTGAAAATCCTACTTTGACTCAAGGTAAATGGGGACCGTGTGCCAAGACCCTGGTGCTGGGGGTGATGGAGGTGTTGCCTAGCAACCGGACCAATGTTAAACGCTGATTTTCGTCTCTACATATTCGGGGGGGGAGGGGGTACGAATATGTACGTAGCTGGCAGATAACATCCCATAGGCGGGGGATGTACGTAGCTGGCAAAAAAGAGTTAACAGCGTCAGCCCTACATACTGTATATTGTAAGATTTTGATACGTTTGAAAACATGGGACATTCTGCACAATGACTATACTTTTGGTACATTAAGTACATTTTGATGCCAAAACTTAGTATTGAGTATTTCTACATTGCAGTATTGATACTTTTACTTAAGTAAAACATTTGAGTACGTTTCCCACCACTCGCTATTTTAGGCACGCGAGTGACATGACACACCCTCACACGACAAAGTATAAATCAGGCTTAACCCACTTATGCCACCAGAACAAAGGGGAACACGAGCTCAGCCGTCTGCCACACACCAAACAAATGAATCAATAGAAACAAATCTGCGGGTAGAGAGAGAAGATTGCTTTTTAATATGGGCTGCTAGAGACAGTGGAAAGAAGAGAGTAATCTCTTTCTCCCAGTAGGGAGTGTTTTGTTTTCATCAAATCCCCCCCTTTCACATTCACACAGGTGCACTCATTTGCACCCTGGCCACAATCTTTGACTTTATTTTTTGGCAGCGTTTACGTGCGCCTTTCTCACAGGCACCTCAGCCATGTTTGAGGGAGGGTTGTGACCATAACTCATTCCACTTAATTTCCCCTTTGTGTTCCCACAGCCAGTCTAACAAATGAGCGTATATACGGTGCAGCAGTGTGCCTACAACAACAGCCTCACTTAAATGAGTGCATAATAACTCGACCTGTTCAGACTCTAGACATGGTGTGTGTGTGTGTGTGTGTGTGTGTGTGTGTGTGTGTGTGTGTGTGTGTGTGTGTGTGTGTGTGTGTGTGTGTGTGTGTGTGTGTGTGTGTGTGTGTGTGTGTGTGTGTGTGTGTGTGTGTGTGTGTGTGTGTGTGTGTGTGTGTGTGTGTGTGTGAGACAGAGAGAGAGAGTTGGCTGGTGGGTGTTGTCTGAGTGGTGACTCATCTCTTCAACACACTACTATGGATGCTGCTCTGCTATGTCTATGCGTGCTCTCCACAGAGGGAAACGCGCCAGTCCTAGATCTCCACAAGAGGTGTAGACACTTGCAAGCGACCTGTGGTGGTGACACACACACGGGCAGACACATACCCACACACACGGGCAGACACATACTCATACACGCGATCCTCCTCGTACACAACTTCTCGCCCGCTTCGACAACATGCTGACGAGCGCACAAAAGCACAAGCAAATACCCCCCCGCCCCCTGCAGTTGATGTACTAACATACCCAAACACGCCGATTTCAAAGAATATGGACAACACGAAAGCACCCCATATTCTAGGTTATAGCTGAGACAGAATCGCACAGCGGTATGAAGTCCTGAAAGGGCTCCCGAAAAGAAAACAGCCCTTTTGTGTGCAAAAAAAACTAAAAACGTAGCCCTTTCTGGCATATCGGGAGGTCTCAGCGGGGTAGAGATAAGCTCACGCTTGTCTGCGCGGTGCTTAACGGCTCCGAGCCGCTGCGTTTAAAGAGCTCTCACCCTCAGAGACACATCGACACATCTGTTTGCGGGGCCGTCCGTGTTCATCTGCGGCGTCTTTCACCATCTTTCTCCACTTCACATAAACGCTCAAGGCCCTACGAGGAACACTGGCCAGACGCATAAAGGAGCTCCTGTGTGATGTTGAGTGCTTGATGGCTCTATTACCACCACTATAAAATAAATAACACACATGGTAGTCGGACGAGGAGGGTGGTGGTGGTGGGGGGGGGGGGGGGGGGGGGGATGCCAATGCCAGTACGGCACCGTGAGTCGCAATGGGCTTTCATTGACAATTAATGTGCCCGGCTGTCAGGAAATGTATCCTATACCAGCGTTGGACTGTCGCTGCTCTGTTCTCTATATGTGTGGCTTATAATGTCACCCATAAAGGACTATTCATACTCCCAACATTGACGTCATGCCGCGGTGGTACAGTAAGTGACTCACCGCGCACCCAAACACATCTCCCTGCTTTTACTAGCCACCATTTTGGTGGTCACCTTATAACCTAGAACTGGGGGGGGAGAGAAAGAGGGGGGAGCGGAGGGGAGGGAGGAGAGAGGAGAGAGGAAGAGAGAGAGAGAGAGAGAGAGCACTACGTATGTATGTGTGAGTGTGTTTGAGCGTGTCACTTTCCCAGTTCAATTTTATTAACGAGAGAGACAAAGATGAGGGACATATTTGAATTAATGCGCTCAACCGTGCATGCATACAATAAAAGGCTCTGAATGCACACACAGCAAATAACACAGGGTGTGTAGTGTGACAGGAAACAGATTGTTGTTTGAGCACAGCAGTGAATGCAGGGACGGAGATCCGTGAGATAAGGAACTGTGAAATGATATAGCACAATGTAGAGAGAGATACATGATGTGATATGCCTCGCTCACAGCTCAGAAGCCTCGCTCACAGCTCAGAAGCCTCGCTCACAGCTCAGAAGCCTCGCTCACAGCTCAGAAGCCTCGCTCACAGCTCAGAAGTCTCGCTCACAGCTCAGAAGTCTCACTCACAGCTCAGAAGCCTCGCTCACAGCTCAGAAGTCTCACTCACAGCTCAGAAGCCTCGCTCACAGCTCAGAAGCCTCGCTCACAGCTCAGAAGTCTCACTCGCAGCTCAGAAGCCTCGCTCACAGCTCAGAAGTCTCACTCGCAGCTCAGAAGCCTCGCTCACAGCTCAGAAGCCTCGCTCACAGCTCAGAAGTCTCGCTCACAGCTCAGAAGCCTCGCTCACAGCTCAGCTCAGAAGTCTCGCTCACAGCTCAGAAGCCTCGCTCACAGATCAGAAGTCTCGCTCACAGTCTCGCTCACAGCTCAGAAGTCTCGCTCACAGCTCAGAAGCCTCGCTCACAGCTCAGAAGCCTCGCTCACAGCTCAGCTCAGAAGTCTCGCTCACAGCTCAGAAGCCTCGCTCACAGCTCAGAAGTCTCGCTCACAGCTCAGAAGTCTCGCTCACAGCTCAGAAGCCTCGCTCACAGCTCAGAAGCCTCGCTCAGCTCAGAAGTCTCGCTCACAGCCCAGAAGCCTACTGCATGCGTGCCAGTGGTGGAAAAAGTACTATTAAATAGTAGTAAATGTTTTACTTAAGCAAAAGTATCAATACTGCAGAAATACTCTGTTACAAGTAAAAATCCGGAATTAAACATTCCCAGCAAGCAAACCCCATGCACTTCAAAGTTGCAGGGGTGTGCAACTTTGACGATGGAGAGGGCCACTACAGTTCCACACTCACTCCAGAGGGCCACATTGCATATACTGTCATATCAAAAGTTCAAGTTCAAAACGTGCCGCACTGCAACACGTTTTGAGCTTGTACGGTACATCTGCTATTTTTGCTATATTTCAATTGAAATTCTGAATTATTGTTTTGTTATTTTTTAATTGGAATCCTGAAACGTACACTTTATTTTATTTCAAATGCATTTAGTTATACTTATGTTAATAACTTCAGCGACTTCTTCACCTGACAGTTGTGCTATCTGTGTCATTTAGTGGGACACTTCATTTCCGTGCATAGTGGCTCATTAAGGGCATCGAGTATAAGTGTGGGCACAGTTGTCTGGACAGTGAGAGAGGGAGGGAATTTTCGGTTACCCAGATTAGTTTTCACCTTTGATACCACCAGAGTGTATCGCTCACCCACTGGAATGGGATTTGGTTAGCAAAGTGAGCGAGCTTTGAAGTTAAAGCACGCCACGGAGCAAAGCCCCATCGCTGGCGAAATACTTATGCATATTTTACACGTGTGTGTGTGTGCGTGTGCGTGCGTGTGCGTGCGTGCGTGCGTGCGTGCGTGCGTGCGTGCGTGCGTGCGTGCGTGCGTGCGTGCGTGCGTGCGTGCGTGCGTGCGTGCCTCTGTCAGCAGCGACAGACTCATCGTATCCACTGTTGAACTATAGCACTGCTAGCCAGACTTCGAATTAAGCCATAAAGTGGAATCTGCATCACATTACGGTCACTCCAGTGTGCATATAAGCACTGTGCTATTGGAACGACCCACGTTTCTCTCCCATGAGGGAGTGTGGTTGGTTGGGAACAGTCACGTCCTGGAGAGTGATCACCACACATGCCAGCTTACCATGCCAGTGCTCTGAGCCTTGTGCGAGGGCAGGACAGTAAAGGGGATATGAGGCCCCAAGTTGGGGAAAAGCACATAATTGTTGTAGAACTGCTGTCTCTGCACCTAGTACTCCGTTGCTCCTATATGTATACAGTCAGGGATGCCATGTGCTGATCAATTCAGACAACACAAACTATAGGGAATTAAGCAACTAGTCGACTAGTAAATCAACTTGTTGGTACTATAGTTGACTAGTTGATAAGATTTAATTTTTTTGTAGGCCTCAAGATCAGGTAGATTATAGTTATAGTCACCAATGTACACAGTTTTTAAATGTACAAATATTTATTTCTAAAAATATTTACATAATAGACGACAACAACTAGTCGACTAGTAAACTAGGCAACTAGTCAACTAGTAAAAATGACTAGAATGCCCTAACACAAACATGATCATATGTCAACCGGCAAGAAGGACTAAGGGAGTTCAGAAACTGATTGTGTGGAGCAGCCAGACAATCCTTTCACTCTCGGCAACCGATCAGTGTTGTTTTTGACAGCAAATTTTGATTTTAGTTTTAGTCACATTTTAGTCACCTGAAATGCTTTAATGATAGTCTAGTTTTAGTCGACTAAATATAAGATTTTAGTCTACTAAATCTACAGTTGATTTAGTCAACTGAAATGTATTTTGGCGGGCGTTGATGCCGTCATAATCACTGATTTTACACTTGCTGAAAATAGACGATCTACAAGCGCACAACACACCGACGCATTGTGTGCTTGTAGATTGGCTATTTTCAGCATGCAACCAAGTGTAAAATGACTTATACTGGATCTCTCGTCCACTAGTCCCTTCCTAACATTTTAGTCTAGTTTTCATTTGACGAATATATTTCAATATATTTAGTCTTAGGTTTAGTTGTCAGATTAGTTTTCATTTAGTTTCCGTTTAGTTTTTGTCAGTGAAAAAAGGTAGTCGACGAACATTTTTATGTGTGATATGAGGGGCCAGGAATAGGATATCAGGCCTCTAGCCTGGCCCAGCCTGTGTGATTTGAGGGGCCAGGAATAGGATATCAGGCCTCTAGCCTGGCCCAGCCTGTGTGATTTGAGGGGCCAGGAATAGGATATCAGGCCTCTAGCCTGGCCCAGCCTGTGTGATTTGAGGGGCCCGGTTATCAGTTTCAGTTCAGTTTATTTTTAGTGCAACATCACCCCAAGGGGTCTCTGTGCACTTCACAACAACAACACAGCAAAAAAACAGAAATAAAAACACAATAGCGAAGAAGTAAAGCATAATACAGTGTCAATACACATGGCTGACATACAGTAAGTATCATGCGATAGGACACAGCTATAGATTATCACAAATAGGGGTAAAAAATTTGTTCAGAAGATCCATTAATATAGAGCAAGGTGAATGATTTCAGTGAATTAGGGGGGAACCATAGTGCAGGGAAAAAAGATGGGTTTTAAGTCTAGATTTAAAAATGTCTAGTGAGTTGGCATCTCGAACTGTTTGTGGGAGAGCATTCCAGAGACAGGGGGCACGATGTTTGAATGCTCTGCCCCCAACCGTTATTTTATTGTGGTGTGTGACTGAGTTTTCCAGCATCTTGGGAGCATAGTGGTCGTGGGGGATGTATGTTTTTATTAAGCTGGACATGTATGGTGGAGCAAGTCAATTTAGGGCTTTAAAGGTCAGGAGGAGCACCTTATACACTGACACCACGCTAGACAGGAACGCCCCAAAACGTCACATCCGGTTTTAGCCTGGGGTAAGAATTTTCTATGGCTGCCAATGCAACTTGGTCCAATCCTTAATCACATACGGACAAACATCTATGCCGATGCTATCTAACTTGCGGAGGTAGCGTGCCTTGTCCACGGGCAACAGATCTTTCAACGTATGGCATTGCAAATACGTTTGATAATCGCTACTCCGCTCAATATTGTTTTTAAAATGCCGCAAATTGCATTGCAGTAAACGAGAGCAAATCACAACTTCCCCCGGGGGTGGGCGGAGTCACAGTTTGAGGCGCTGATTACGCGCCGTGGTGTCAGTGTATTATGGCCCCTAGTATGAGGCCCCTAGTATGATAACTGGGCCAGGCTATATTTGAAGGGACCGGCGGCCGGCACAAAACAAGCGGTGGATCCTATTGATTGGTTCACCGATCAGAATCAAACAGCAGACAACACTGACGTCACCAAATTCGAGCGACGCCCCTCTGCACTGTTATTGGTTAGCGGAATGCGTTTCGCGCATGCTTTTCTTGTTGAGCCGAATGCGAACGGAAATAAAAGCCTGGGGGTACCGAGGCTAGCAGGCCCCTGGCCTTGACTATACGCCCAAGCACATGCAGTAAGTGATCTGCAGGCCTTCTCAGTGCACCCATCGTGCTTGTGTTTTTACAGATGATTACAAGAGGGTGGTATTAAAGCCTGATCCGGGTTTCACCTCCAAAGTCCCTTACGGGGGTGCATTCCTGTAGATTTTGACTTTTCAGCCTTCGCCTTTCTTATCCCAGGAACAGCAGATCTTGCATAAGCTTTGCCTTGTTAGAGCTTTACACATGTATAGGGCAAGAACTATAAGGGTCTGAAGGAGATCCAATAAGCTTTTTGTCTCCTGCGGGGCTGTACCACATTGTGGTAAACCCATAACCAAGCAACACCTCTCCCACTGGATTGTGGATGCGATTTCTCTAGTTGCTAAATGTCTAGCATATGGCGCCACTGCCTGCCAGGGGCCGACATTAGAGCTCATTCCATATGGAGAATGGCCACATCCTGTGCCAATTTCAAGGGCACAAGTGTTAAGGACATCTGTGCGGTGGCAAACTAGACTATTCCAGTGACCTTTGCCCGCTTCTACAGGCTGGATGTGACTGTACCCTTATTGGCACGTTCCACCCTAAGAGTGAACTCCAAACGGAGGACCCTTTGCACATTACTACTTTAAATGGATCCAATATTGAAAGGGTTACTGAATACAAGTACCTGTATAATCTGGCTTGATAGCACATTTACGTTTATATGCCGACATAGACAATCTTCCCTGTAAATTGAAGAATAAAATTGGCTTCTTATGCAGGAACAAAGCTAGTTTCCCCTTGACCTGTAGAAAAAGGCTTATTGAAGCAGTTTTTTATCTATGTGTTAGACTATGGAGATGCTCCTTCTATCTTCATTCTGTTTATCATTCTGTTCTTTGTTTTATATCTGGTGAAGATTATGGGATATCATTTGTATGATACAATGGGGGGTGCAGTACTTAGTTTAGACTAGTCATTGGTTAGACCAGTCATTAGTCCTACAACCTATCTCAAACCATCACCCTAACCCTAACCTCCCACGGGGCAGCACACCTAAACCTAACCTTAACCCTCTCCCAACCCTTAACGCACCCCTCACCAACCTTAATCCGGTCGTTTTAACGCACCCCTCACCAACCTTAATCCGGTCGTCTTAACGCACCCCTCACCAACCTTATGGATAACCAATGAATGAATGGGATGGCCTAGTATCTACGACATTGATGGGCCGTTTCTGGGGAAGACGGCCTGTAGCAGGCGCTGTGATACTCGCGGTCGGGTTTTTCCACCACCGACCGAGAGAACAACAACCGGTGAAGACACCGGCACACACAGCATTTTGTCATTGTAACATGCGATTACGGATATTTGGCTCTTCAAAGTAAGTGTTACGCGCGATAAAGCCTTGGCAATATGCTATCGAGGGATTAATTAATGCTGGCGGGAATTGGGTTAGCTTTGATGGGACACTACCACTATATTAGACCTTTGCTAGACTGGAGCCATGGACCATAATTATGTATATGACATGCTCAAATGATTGGCTCACGCTTAAGGTCCCCCGGCGAGTACAGACTGGACTGGGTTTAACAGTCTCTTGTTTTAGTGCCCCAGCCGCTTGGAATGACCTACAGATCACACTAAAGTTCAGATCAGTTCTACTAGTCAGTTTAAAACCTTGATTGCAGACCTACCCACTAATGTCCGAAACTTTTGAAGTTATATATTTGTGACCAGATTTGACTGAGGGACTGCCATTGGATTTTTTTTTCATGTCGTATGAAAGCAGGGAATCATAGCTTCAAATTGACATTGGTTGTTCAAGTTAAATTGATGTGTTGATGTTATTATAGTATTTACCATAGGCAATATTGTTAAAATGACCATTGAGCACCTGCAAAGTTCTGCACTGTTTAATATTTCATGAGGACTTGGTTTCAATACATGAGCCCAGTACATTTTACTGGGTTCTAACTGACACAAAATGTGACTTATTCATTATGATCGGTTTGAAAAGTAGAAATATAGGCCTCCTTCTTATAGCTGCCTCCTTCCAATAAAAGCCTGGTATCAGAATTGGTTGAGACAAATAAAAGCCCTGGATAATAAATGAGGATTTACGGTATATACAAGTAAACACGGTCAAATGGAGGCCAAGCAGTGTCGGTATACGATTGCGGGTCAAACTGTCTCCATAGAGAAGGTTCGATACAGGAGGTGTGCTTCACCAGTGAATATAAGTAGAAATGAATCTATTCAGAACAGGCGCGTAAGGTTCCTATAACGGCAGTGGGTGCCCCCGGCCCCGCCCCCCGTTGCTGCAGGAGACGGAGTGTGAATGAACCGTGCGGTCACTGGAACAAAGCCACCGTATTAGCATTTGAATACCTGTTCTGTGAACACCGTAAAGGTGTGTGCCTACGTGACAAAATGACCAGGGGGAGGGGATCTTCAGCCTTAATCTCAGTGGGTGCTATTTGGCTTATTATTTTTTCAGTGGGTGCCCAAGCCCTCAGGCACTCCCGAAGTTGACGCCGTTGATTCAGAATACCAAGTTTCAACTGTATCCAGAAACAGAATTCATGCCGGGGGTTGGTGAAACAATAAAATATGCACACTAATAGTCATAAAATCAAGCCTGTGGGACGAATAAACAGACTTTAATTGACCACGGCTCAAACACAACCCCCCCTCCCCCCCACCACCGTCTCATCCTCTCTTCAATTTACGCAAGTCTCTTTTTTTCTTTTTTTGCCCTTATCGTCCTCACAGGAGACGAGCACACATTGCTTCAATAACCATTTGCTAATTAGAAGTTGGGGGACCAGCAGTGGACAGCAGCACTGCACTGCAAAACATCCACAGTGTACAGTAGATAAAGAAATTAATAAATGCACGCAGGAGCGTGGCCGTTGCACGGTAAATAATTTAACTCGGAGCTGGAGCATGCAAATATAACCAAATGGACACTTCATTACGGGTCCATATCTGGTCTGTACGCTCTCAGAGTTACAAATAGATCAATTAATACTCA
Source organism: Electrona antarctica (assembly GCF_951216825.1). Lineage (NCBI taxonomy): Eukaryota > Metazoa > Chordata > Actinopteri > Myctophiformes > Myctophidae > Electrona > Electrona antarctica. The sequence continues at coordinate 20,219,658 of NC_136791.1, read as the reverse complement.
GGATTTTACAGGGTAGTATTTCTTTTTTTTGCACGTAGTAGGAAGGAAAGGCATTTTTCACAAAGCAATAAGGTCAACAACGGTCATCAAGCCATGCATAAATCAATGGTCGTACGCTTATCCCACTGGTGAACCTTTGTCATGCAAGGAGGGGGAGGGTTAAGGTGAGGGTTAAGGTGCAGTGTTGACTTTTTTTTATTTTTTATATAATTTTTATCCCACGATTTTGTAACCCATTTTTCATCCCTGTGTCAATTATCTAATGTGATCCTGGGCTCTACACACCCTCCGCCAACCTAGTCCCCATATATGGGGGACATGGGGAGAGCAACGGACTTGAACTCATGCTTCCTTCATGCATGAGTGTCCAAGTTGCTCCTTTTCACCTGACAGGGGGGAGTTTCCCTGGTTTGACGTAGCGCGTGGAAGGAACACGTTATTCCAACCAGTTTCTTTACCCTCCATCAGGCGCCCTGGCTGGCCAGGGGGAGGCAGTTTAGAGACCAGGATTACTGCATGTTTTTTGTGAGGGTACCTACCCTAGGGGACACGGGGAGAACATGTTCAGTGTTGACTTTGTTGACGAAAAATGTTCGTCGACTACCTTTTTTTCCCCTGACTAAACTAAATTTAAACTAAGCTGTAATGACTAAAACTAAAGCCCAAACCACACCAACGGGTCGGGTCGAGACGGTTTTTAAGGTAAACCACACCAATGCAACTCAGTTTGGGGTAGTTTGGGATTAGGACTAAATATATTGACAATTTCGTCAGCAAATAAAAACTAGACTAAAATGCTATGAAGGGACTCTGTGTAGAAGAGATCCAGTAGAACTAAAAGACAAGTCATTGTATGTATAGCCGATCTACAAGCTCACAGCTTGTAGATCAGCTATTTTCAGAGTGCAACCAAGTGTAAAATCAAGCATTACGTCGCCATCAAGGCACGACAAAATACATTTTAGTCGACAAAATCAACTGTAGATTTAGTCGACTAAAATCGTATGATATTTAGTGGACTATAACATTTCAGATGGCTAAAATATGACAAAAACTAAATGGAATTTTATTCACAAGACTATGACTAAAAGTTTTTTACACTCCACGTCTACGAGATCAATTAACGCTCTCCCTCCCATTCACAAGTTACACGAGTTAATTGACTGTAGAACAGCTTTCCTCCCAATAATGTTACACGTGTTACGTTTTCATTGTTTAATTCGTGTTTTTAATACGTGTTAAGTCATCCGGGGTTCCCACCGGACAGAGTGGGATATGTGACACGTTTTGATGATGTCATCGCAAAAACATCCGCCGCAACGGCATGCAAAGGGTTCTTTCTCCGCTCTGTTGTTGTGACCGCCACTTTGGAATATTTTTCTACACTACGACAAGCGATTACACCCTTTTAAAGCGGATTTTTATGACAAGCAACGATCAAGTGCGCAGTGGCTCCTCATAGGTTAGTGTAAACTAGGCAGGGAGATCTTGGAACACGATTGTTTAATCACCGCAGTCAAACTGTATAACACTCGAGTTTGCCGTGTACTTGGTGGCCGTCCCTCGCCTAATGATCTAAGTCTATTATGAAAGCCGGAGATTCCCAACCCACTGGCAGGCCATGAGGATATTGCAAGGCCCCCAAATAATGGAAACTATAGTAAAATACGCACATCACTTTTGTGGAGGTGCTGGGTTCAAAAGTAACATCAGAAAAAGAGAGGAGGGAACCCGCACACTCATCTGCTCCAAAAGTGTATTTATTGACCGTCAATAAATAAACTTTTGGAGCAGATGAGTGTGCGGGTTCCCTCCTCTCTTTTCCCCAAATAATGGGCAACACAATCGTTTGATAATATAGCATTAATATATTTAAAAAATCACATCTGTGTGAACTGACTGCCTCTCTCTCTGTAATTAGCAGGCAACAGTGCAACACTATCTCTCTCTCTCTGTTTCTGGCACAACAGCGCCACTTTTGCCCCTACTGGTACTCTAAACATAGTCACAGGTTAGGACGGACATTGCTGTTCCTTGGAGTGGTTGCACCACTCAAAAAAGAGAGAGAGATGTCAACGTATTTCGTCTTTTAAAGGTGTAGTGAAATGAAAAATACGTTTTTCACACTTTTAGACCATATCCGTGGTCTAAAAGTGGATGCCAAAAAAATGGGAAAATTCTCATTTTTGTGTGTTTTTATATCAAAAGAATATTTTTTATTACTTCCTGAAAACGAAAACGTGCTGCGTGATGACGTGTCGAGGCCAGCATCGATAAAAGCCAATAAAAATGAAGCTCACCAGTTTAATTCCCCATATCTCCGCATCCGTCCAGCACAGGCTGCACAGCTGCTACTGATTACAGAAATCTTCCGTTTTTATTCCCATTCAAGATAACATCCAGAGAGTGTATTACTCGGTTTCAACTTAATCATCACGCTAAAAATGTATCTGAAAACATTATAGGGTAGAAATAAGCCACATTAAGAGTAAACTGGTAAAGGTTGCCGACTATCTGATTTGTAAACAAACATCCACACGCTGTCCTGCGTAGCATAGCTACCCGTCCCTAGCTACCGTCCCATCCCCTGAAGGGATGCGACGCTCTGATTGGTTCAGAAACTTCATAGCGGTGTTTCAACTTGAGACCGTCTGAAACTTCAAAATAAAATGTCCACCATTTCCGTTTCACTACGCCTTTAAAGGTATATTCAGGGATTTCATTTAATTCAAATATCACTTCTTTTTTTGTTTTGTTGTGATAATCCTCTCTACTATAGAGTGTGCTGACCATATAAGGAGTTCCTCCCTGTCCCCAGTTAACCCCTGGGGGTAAAAAAAACCTTTCGTATTTGGCTAGGTGGGGGGCCTTCCGCCAATCATGATCTAGCAGGGGCGGGCCTTGGTGTGTGCATGTGCTGTTGGCCTGTCGCGTGTCCCCCCACTGTAGTGCGTGCATGTGCACATCTTGTTACCGGGGCGGACTGGGTTGTTTTCCAAATCACCCAAATCACTGAATGCTCCCTTGAAAAAAGAAATGTTTTGATTGTGATGCCGATAAATGGGAACTTAGGGTGTACGGTACATTAGTTCCACTGATACAAGCCAGAACTAAATAAACATGCTAAATAAACATGCTTTCGAGATTTTCAATTGGGCCCTATAGTCCAGAGAAGGTTGGGAACCACTGATTTACCACTGTATGTTCATACTATCCACTTTAAAGTGTAGGCAACACCTTTTTATATTAAGAGTTGAGAATAGCTGAGTTGAGAAATCAAATGCACATACGATGTGGACTGGATATTGTTGACTGAACCCTCTGCAACATGTCTTCAAATTGCCTCTTGCTTCTTAGCCTGAAGTAAAACATATATAAAAGCTTAGTCTAGACTAGAGGGAGCTTGTGATATGCCCCATACCGCGGTCGGGGTGGAGGACGTCACCTTTTGTTTTCAGCAGAAAAAGCACCAGCTCCAGGCATGCAGCACTATTTGTCCTTAACAGGTAGTGGTGAACCACCCTAGTCTCCACTGCCACTCTCCAGACTGTAGTTCTGCTTTCTAGGGCAATATGCCACGGCTGAATGGGTCGAGAGGACCGCTTGGGAATCACAAGGTCCCCTGGTTCAGCCCCTGGAGCCGCCCAGAAGTGTCCACGTGACGTGCCCACTTCTTGAGGACGGGTATAAATGCATGCAAAGGACAAATTGTATGTGCAAAATATACAGTGATAACAATACCCCCAAAATCTGTGTCCTCACTCTTAACCTGGCAACAAAGTGAGGAGGAGGGGCGGGTAGGGTAGAGCATTCTTGTGTGTGTGTGTGTGTGTGTGTGTGTGTGTGTGTGTGTGTGTGTGTGTGTGTGTGTGTGTGTGTGTGTGTGTGTGTGTGTGTGTGTGTGTGTGTGTGTGTGTGTGTGTGTGTGTGTGTGTGTGTGTGTGTGTGTGTGTGTGTGTGTGTGTGTGTGTGTGTGTGTGTGTGTGTGTGTGTGTGTGTGTGTGTGTGTGTGTGTGTGGGATCACACTCTATGCAGCCTTAACAGAGAGGAAAAACAACAAGAAGCTCTTAATGTGTTTGCTGAGACTGGCCAGTGTTGTGCAAATGAGCTGCTGTCTGGTTCAGTTAAATGTTGTGTGCAATAACAGGAATGCTGTCAGAGAGAGAGGGGGGGGGGGGGGGGGGGGGAGAGAATATTAAGAAAATAACGGAGGGAGAGATCCAGAGACCAGTGAGGGACAGAGACAGAGCAAGTGTTGGGGAGTTTTCTGATCCTGTCCTCATTTGAGCTTTCTCTCTGGGGTCATAATGTTGACAGGCTAATGCACTAATGTGTATGTGCGCGTGTGCGCGTGCGTGCGTGCGTCTGAGAAAGAGACCAATACATGGACAGATTCAGATAAAATGTCGGATTACGCCATAGGCTATACACTAGCTGTTTATAATCTGTGTATTGCTCATATACTGGGCATGACAGTTAAGTGTAATGCTTAATTGGGTCGTCCACTCACAGTTAACAGCCTTTGTATTGAGTTTGTGCTTGAAATGTACTGTAATTCTGCAAACTGTTAATAAATATTTCAATCAAAAAACAGTATGTCAGATGGTTTCTGGACAAAATGTCTACTTGAATCTCCAGCTGTCCACCCAGTGCTGTTTAATCATCATGGTCTTGGTCAACCAAGACTTTGATAGTTGATTAGTCATTGTTTATGCTTTTTACAATGTGGCACTGTACAATGTGGCTTCTATACTACGCGGCTAAAGTCGTTTAGAAGCGTGCCTTTGAGCGTGTGACTGTCTATATGACATAGACATTTTTCTTTTTTTACACATTCAGTAAAGAATCCGGTGACCCCCCTGAAAACCCACCGATTGAGAAGCCCTGGTCTGTGTGTCCGGCCGATAATCTCACAAACCACTGGACTGGTCAGTGCCAAATTTCTTGTGCATAAATCCATTAAATCTTTTACATTTTGTGAAGGATCTCAGATTAGACTGTCCTGGGAAGCCATGTCCTTGTTCGACCCTGCCTTGCCTCTATCCATGGAGCTTTCAATGGCCAGCGACCTGAAATCGAGGACATGCAAACCTCATCTCAATGTGTCTGATTTATTGCCATAAAGATTGCTTTACACCCCAATCAAGTATTCATATCTCACTAATTGGTTGTGCCAAAATCATCAAATTGGAAATAAAAACGGAACGTAATGGCGTCATTATCATTTATAAAGACGGCTTGTCAACGTGGACAGTTTAACATTTGAAGCAATATATCTGCCTCTCCATAATATATATATTTTTTAAACGGGAGCGCTAGCCTGTTTGAGCTGCCAATTAATCAGTGGCTGTATAAAAACAACGTCAAAACTGCGAAACCACTGACTAGCACATTAACTTGCTTTGGATTGCTCCATCGGGTGGACGCATGCACACACACTTGGGGTGTAACGATATAGTAACTGTATCGAAATATCGATACAGTCTGTGTATACAATGTCCATCTATTTGCCAGAGAATCACTGTTTACTTATTTTTATCCATAATAATACATCTCCCCTGAAAAACCCTGCAGTATCCACAAGTTTCACACATATATATAATGTATTTGCTAAATAGTTACTGTATCGATTTCAAATCATTGAATCGTATCGTATCGCCATAATGAACCAATATCGTATCGTCAACCATGTATGGTGATACGTATCTTAATGTTGTTAAAATGTATCGTTACACCCCTAACACACACACACACACACACACACACATGCACGCGTACATTAGCGCAACAATTCCTTATTAGCATTATACAATGTTTCATAGACTTAGCTGAGGAGCATACATACTTTGAATAACAATAGGTTAAAGAAATGCAATTTGTTATCTGGCCTAATAGAGGGATGGATACAAGGAACCGACGTAGCAAAGGTGTCCAATATGGCGTGTCAGGGATATAGGACCAATGCTGAGTATTGGCTGACTCCAGCAACGGCCGGGGCAAAAGCTGTTGATGGCTGAGATAAATGGTGGGCTGTGAGCTCTGAACCCATTACTCAGGGAGAAAACAATCTGCATCACATGTCAAGTTATTGGCCAGCAGCAATCTGTTATTGAAGAACAGGGGGGCTTATTGAAGGAGCTATAGGCTAGGGCCTTCCTCCAACTGGCTGCTTTATACCAGACAGTGAGGTAGCATAGTGGAAATGTTAAACCATCAAAGTAACACAATGTCAATCCAAGGTTTTGATGTACTTATATGTCGGACATACTGCACACACACACACGCATGCATGCATGCACGCACACACGCATGCACGCGCGTACACACACAAACATGCACGCACACAAACACACATGTATGTCCGGTCTCAAGTCCACATTTTCTAGGGATGCATCGAAAGGGAAATTCTTGGCCGAAACTTAATACCGAATATAGGAAACAGTTGGCCGAATATGAATAATATTATATATCTTTTTTTTCTACCATTGCTGTCATGGCCGTACCTTAAAGCTACCTGATTATGGCAAAAGACATGATTATGGCAAAACTTTACTTAAATAATAATCACTCTGGGTCCATAAAACATTTATTTAGCTCTTTTGAATGCATAATTGCATACACTATTCGGTGATATATTTTCTGCCTATTCGGGCCGAAATGCATTTTTAGACATTTCCGGCCAAATATTTTCTGCGGCCAAATATTCAGTGCATCACTAGCATTTTCATTCACTCGGTTTGTCTCGGTGTCGGACCAAGACACTCGGGACTCTTCTCCCCCATCGAGTCTACTCGTGTCACGAGTCACTACAATGCAATGGAATCAATAATTGTATTATTCCCGTATAATGAGGAGCTCATTCATATTAACATCGTAAGACAGCTGTCTGGTTCAGTAACGGAGCGCATCTGATGCGCCTGCCTGCTCTCGTGGTTCTGGTGTTTCAGATCGAGATTGTTTTATGTACCTATCAAATAAGAAAACAAAATGTAATACAAATCTGGCCTGGAACTTGACAGTTCCAGGCTTGACTTGACTCGAATTTGGTCTTGACTTGGACTCGCTTTAGGTGGACTCGGATAGATAGATAGATAGATAGATAGATAGATAGATAGATAGATAGCTCTTTATTATCCTTGTAACATGAACAACGGAATTAAAAGTGCCAACTGATCAGTGCATCAAATCACTCAAATATATATGAAGCTAAAAGTCTATGAAAACTAATACAACAAAAACACACAAGCAACTGGTGGGTTACATAATCTCTTATAGAAGGTTCTGAATTGTGCATACAGTACACTATATAGAAACAGTGACTAGTCGATGAAAACACCATTCAAACGTCAATTCAATGAAACTGGTTGTGATTTATTCTGTGGATTATAGGAGATAATAAAATGTTATATTATTGCCATCAATTTAAAAGATAGATAGATAGATCAAATGATTTGATTCAAATCATGAACAAAACGCCTAAGCTTGTTTCCATTGTGGTCCATTAAGACAATTACAGTAACATCCAACCATGAACAGACAAAGACATGAATAATTATGCATACATAATAATATAATATATTGTATTGAATAATTGTTACTCAGAATCTTCAAAGACACACGCACGCAGTCACACACACACACACGCACGCGTGCGGGCGCACACACATAAAGCAGCGTGCATCAATCCATGCACGCACAAAGTAAACAGACCTCAAATGATATATGCACAAAATCTGTGCATATATTAAATGTATTGAGCAACAGCCCCTCCAGTCTTGCGTTGGGGGGTTTACACATGCAGCACAAGCATGTATCTGCTTGAGTCGGGGGCTGGTAGCTAGTATAGGCAGCATGCCCGCCCCGCCCGCCTACATGACATACATGTGAGGTGATGTGCGGAGTGCGGGGGCCACATATTAAACAAAATGAAGGAGAACATAGGGGTCAAAGGTAACTGGTGCTAAGTGGCTGGCACATTGTTAGCATGAGTGACCTTAACCCTTATTAAAAATGCGAGCATCAATAACACATTGATTGAATACACATCCATGCACGGTCCATCCCTAGACCAGCGCTGTCTCTGTGAAAATGCTCTGAGAAGATTCTGAGTAACAATTATTCAATACAATATATTATATATGCATAATTATTTATATTTCTGTTTGTTCATGGGTGGATGTTACTGTAATTGTCTTAATGGACCACAATGGAAATGAGCTTAGGCTTTTTTTGTGATTTGATCTATGTTGGCACTTTCAAATTGATGGCAATAATATAACATTGTATTATCTCCTATAATCCACAGAATAAATCACAACCAGTTTCATTGAATTGAATTTTGAATGGTGTTTTCATCGACTAGTCACTGTTTCTATATAGTGCACTGTATGCACATTTTGGAATCTTCTATAAGAGATTATGTAACCCAGGGGTTCTCAACGTTTTTGGCCGGGGACCCCCGGAAATGCTTTGGCAATGCCTCGGGACCCCCGCCCCGCCCCCTCCCGACCCCCAATATAAATGGACTGCTACAATAACCTTAATAATAGAGACAATACACTATAAATAAATACTGAAACCAGATATAATCATTAGGGAAGGTGTATGCATGTACTATGTGTACTATGTAAACTCTTCATTTCCATTTTCCAGCCATTCAGTTGCAAAAAGAAATATATATATTTTTTTTTGGGACCCCCCAAAATAATTTGGCGACCTCCAGAGGGGTCGCGACCCACGGGTTGAGAACCCCTGATGTAACCTAACAGTTGCTTTATCACAGAGTACAGATAGTATAGGTAATACCTATACTATGACCTATACCTATTAGGTATAGGTCATAAGTGGATGACATTGGGTGCCGGATGTGTCAGACCTTCCTCCGGCTAAAAGAGGCAACATTTGAGTAGCCCAAATACCTCCAGCCATACCTTGGCAGAATGTCCAGCAATGCTAGGTATGCAGCCTGTAAGCTGAGAAAGATATTTGAATTGACTCTGACCTCTCCTTCAATGGTCAAATGACAAGGGTTGTACAATTATACTTCCTCTAGCCGAAACAGCCTAAATTAAGTCTCATCATTTGCAAAACCTTGAAAAGGTCATTCATGCTTATATTTTAAGCCCTGAACTCAGGGCTCAGAAAAAAGGCTATATGATATATCTCCAGTCTCCAACTGGTGCATAATTCAGCTACTAGACTGTTAACTAATTCCAAAATAAATGCCATATTACATCCATCCTTGCTTCTGGTTGCCTGCGAGTTTCAGAACTGAATTCTAGATTTTACCGATGACTTTTAAAGCCTTACAGGGAGGCTCCTAGTCACATTTTATATATGCCGGTTCCATAATATCAGCCCGAGCAAAACCTGAGATCCTCCAATAGGGCCCTCTGGCTGGATGTTTCTAAAACTGGCCTAATTTACTGGGGCGATCTTTATTTTGAAACTGCCTGTGGATCTACGGCATTACTGCTTACTGCTGCTTACTTCTATTATTAGTTGTTTACTGTATACTTTTAGTTACAATTTTGGTCTTTTCATGTATTATTATTATTATTATTATTATGTGCCCTATTTCCACCACATGTTCATATTGAACAAATGCATCATGGAGGCCCCCATGAGTGTACCGTATTGATTACTTCCTCTTCCGTGTCTTACACGGAAGCACAGCGTTGCTATGCATGGGAAGGAGTTGACATGTATCTTACATATTAGCACCATATTAGCACCACATTTTCAAACGTCATCCTCACAATAGAAAGACAACATTCATGTCAAAACAACACCCCCTAACTAACCTTAGATAATATCAACTGATATGATATACTGATATGATATACTATACTATACTGACAATGTCACAATGTCACCTCCTCTGGATATCACAAATCATCGCCACGCTGCACATAATCCTATTCACATTCAAACAAATATCAACAAGAAAGGCGGGAGCAGAGGTTTTTTCATGTATCTCTAAACAAGTGATCATCTTCTTTATAGATTACTTTTTTCAGCATTGTCAGCATTTTCAGCATTATTTCGATGTTGAGATTGAGAGAGAGAGAGAGACAGGACAGGTGGACAGAGAGCATGCAGGCGAATGGCAAACAGCAAACAGTCCTGATGACTTGGAGTAGAACCAGGGAAAACACTCAAGAAGGCATGTTTCACCCATGTGGTGAAAATATGCATCATAACGGTTAGTTTGCCCCGTTTGGGTCGCCCCAACAAGTGCTCATCATTGATCGAATCCTATCCATCTCTTAACCCATTTTGACCTGGGAACGATTGTACAAATGTCTTCTAAATCCTGATATTTTCATGTCAAGGACCCCCAATTAAGATTATATGTAATTGGCCGCCGACCCCCATCTGAAAATATGTTGTTCCAGGGACACCCCAGAAGCAAAGATTTGAGTTAAAAACTTTGGCTCTGAAAGAATATAAATTCAAAGATTTGCGCCACATTTTCAGGATTTTAAAAAAATAGCAGACCCACAAGCTCGTAGCGCGGCACTCGGTGCTGCGCTATGAGCTCGTAGATCTGCTATTTTTCCATAGCTAAAGTATAACAATGCTTAAGAGATGTTCCGAAGCTCCTTGAGCTTTTTAACAAATCTGAAACATCTCAAAACAGGGGTGTGAGTGTTTGTGTCCACTGTAGAAAGGACTGTGTGCTTCAGGAAACAATTAACCGCGCTGACATGCATGTGAAAAAAGAAAGCCTGAGTTATACTTTGTTGCATAATACAGTAGGTGTTTTGTTGCGCCGCCGGAAATCTGCTATCTTCGGTGCACAACACTAGCATGTATGTTTACAACAGGCATAAAACACTAATAAGAAAGCAAGGCAATATATCTATAAATGCACCATGTCTCTGTACGTACAGTATGTGTGTACGGCTGTAATGCACGTAACTCGAGAACCGTTCGCTCCCACCGACTTCAAATTCAACACACGCGTTCCACACCCCCACAGGGAGTGCATTGCCGGGTGTTGAGTCGGTCTGCCCCACGGTTGTCCAGAACCGCCACATAAGGCCTCTGCCCGGGCTCTGGACAGGGCCCCTGTCCAGCATCCATATATGGAGCTGGCCTGTTGTGACATCACAACACTCCATATTTGGGCATGCCTGACACAGAACTCCATAGGAATACAGGGACACAGAGAGACGGAACCAGAAATCTCCATATATGGGCATAAAAGGGACACAGACAGATGGATGGAACGGGTACTCTGACATGGGTACAACGGGCATAGCCGGGTGGGGCATGGATCTCCAACTTCGTTGCTCTACAGCCGGTCTAGTTCTAATAAATGCTAGAAATATTGCTGCCTAAGGAAGGGTTGTGTACTCTAAACCCATTGCCGACTAGTATTTTGATTATTAGCAATGATTGCGTTCGTCTGCCAGCCTAGACCATGTGGTTTTCAATACAACCCTTTTCATATCCCAAGGCCCATTATTTATTCAGCATTTGAGCCACGGACCACCATTTGATGACATTTAGACTTTCAGACCCAAAACGAAATAATATGTCCACATTTCCATGCTGTATTGATGTTGGTACCTTTAGGAAAGATAACAGGCAAAGGTTGATCAAAATAACATTCTCTAATTGTGTAGACTTCTTGTAAATGAAATAACAAAGATGTTTAACAATTTAACTCTTGAGAGCGTAAAATAACCAAATGGACCCATGCGGGTCCATTCGGTTACCTACTAACTCTCCATCATTTCGCTGGGGACCACCTGGAATCCCTTCAAGGACCACTGGTGGTCCCCGGACCACTGGTTGAAAACCACTGGCCTAGACGAGCGTTATGTGTAAATACAGTATGTGTATTTGAAGGCATTCAAACTATATTTTGTTTTGTACAATGTACACTATAGTCTAGTCTCCCTCCTCATCATTTTTGCATTGGATTTTTGCCTCCTTGGGAACGCTAAAACTATAATGTCAAAGTCCATCCACATTTGTGATTTGTAGAGGATATGAAAGTTGCTGCGGGGATTACTTTTCACAGGCCAACCCTTCCTATTCATCCATCATGAATTAAAGTACTATATGACTGCATGTTTGAACTTTGAAGCACCTCAAAATACTAACTAACATTGCACATTGTTACTTGAATATGTTCAAAGACGCCTATTAGAGGATACTGAGAAGGAGTCATCACAGATTCCCTAGCTCTACTTTCTATTTTAAACTCTACTCCCGTTCGCTCATCATTGTGTGTGTGTGTGTGTGTGTGTGTGTGTGTGTGTGTGTGTGTGTGTGTGTGTGTGTGTGTGTGTGTGTGTGTGTGTGTGTGTGTGTGTGTGTGTGTGTGTGTGTGTGTGTGTGTGTGTGTGTGTGTGTGTGTGTGTGTGTGTGTGTGTCAGCCAATACATACATGAGTCATCATGACCATACATGTGTTTGTATCTGTCAAAAGGATGAAACACAAAAAGCTATCTCCATTGTGGTCCTTTGAGTGCAAATGTGTCTGTCTGTCTATCTGCCTGCCTGCCTGTTCTATCTATTTTCAAGCATAGACACCTTATTCATAATTAAATGCGTAGACGGTTTCTCAATTCTGAGTTCCAATGCACAACAATTCTGACGATGACTCACACAGAAAAAAAGATAGAAGCGGAAAAAAGCTCCCACACGCTGATTGCAATGCAACAGCCATCCACATGGACCCTTTCTTTTCAACAGACCTTAACATATTCATTGCATCCATATGTATAGCAGTACATCCCTTAACAGCTCGTTCCTCATTGGACTGTGGGCCTTTAGGTCCTCTGTTATGATTGGATGCTGACAAAATAAAATAAATAAATGAAACGGCTATCCCTCCACCCAGTCCAAAAGAGCCTCTCTCTTTCCAAAGGTCTGCTGGTGCATATTAAACAGATGGGAGCAGTGCAGCAACAACATACATCAACTTCTGCCTCCTGTTCACCACCTCAACTGAAACTAGCTATACCTCTGTAGTCTCGCGTAGCCGGGCAACTATTCCACAATCTCCGGATGCTATATAGAGTCTGGAACTACACCTCCCGAAATCCAAGTAATCCGTTTGTCATTTCCGTTCACAAAAATATATATTTAAAATATCTTTAGAGCCTATTTTTTTTTATTTCCATTTCTGCTAAGCAGAAAGCTGTAATATATGCTTAGATGATTTCTATTTATATTAAGATGAATTTGCGCGACTGTAAAGACGAAACGGAAGTGAGGAGGAGGCTTCACTTCCGCTTTATAGTTTACTCATGATCAGAGCTTCCGTGCTCCGGTCCAGACTGTATATGACCAAGCACTTGAAAATTGCGAGAGGCAACAGTCTGACCACACAAGACTAATACCTCTGTGACACAGAGACGTGTCATACAGTGAAACTATAGCTACACCTCTGTGACACAGAGACGTGTCATACAGTGAAACTATAGCTACACCTCTGTGACACAGAGACGTGTCATACAGTGAAACTATAGCTACACCTCTGTGACACATGGACACGCCATACAGTGAAACTATAGCTACACCTCTGTGACACATGGACACGCCATACAGTGAAACTATAGCTACACATCTGTGACACATGGACATGTCATACAGTGAAACTATAGCTACACCTCTGTGACACAGAGACGTGTCATACAGTGAAACTATAGCTACACCTCTGTGACACAGAGACGTGTCATACAGTGAAACTATAGCTACACCTCTGTGACACATGGACACGCCATACAGTGAAACTATAGCTACACCTCTGTGACACAGGGACACGTCATGCAGTGAAACTATAGCTACACCTCTGTGACACAGGGACACGTCATGCAGTGAAACTATAGCTACACCTCTGTGACACAGGGACACGTCATGCAGTGAAACTATAGCTACACCTCTGTGACACAGGGACACGTCATGCAGTGAGACTATCAAACTATAGCTATAGCTACACCTCTGTGACACAGGGACACGTCATGCAGTGAAACTATAGCTACACCTCTGTGACACAGGGACACGTCATGCAGTGAAACTATAGCTATAGCTACACCTCTGTGACACAGGGACACGTCATGCAGTGAAACTATAGCTATAGCTACACCTCTGTGACACAGAGACACGTCATGCAGTGAAACTATAGCTACACCTCTGTGACACAGGGACACGTCATGCAGTGAAACTATAGCTACACCTCTGTGACACAGGGACACGTCATGCAGTGAAACTATAGCTATAGCTACACCTCTGTGACACAGGGACACGTCATGCAGTGAAACTATAGCTACACCTCTGTGACACAGGGACACGTCATGCAGTGAAACTATAGCTACACCTCTGTGACACAGGGACACGTCATGCAGTGCACACTGCACATGACACACCAGTTGAGCCATGCAAGGTGACGGTCGGTGGGCGTGGGGGGGGGGGGGGGGGGATTGGGGGTGGTAGTGGGGGGCTTGTCACGGTGATGAAGACAAATGATGAGGCTGCATTGCTGTAAATGAGTGAGTCAGCCCTCCCCCTCCGACAGTCACGGGGCCTACTTGAGGCAGACGGAGAGATGGATGGAGAGGAGAATTAAGTCTTTTTTGGGGGGGGGATTCAACGCACATGAGAACAGGAACTCTCCATGGTGCTGAATTCCCAATGGCTGCTTGCTTTCTAAGGGGCCTCACAAGCCATCTCTCATCTAAATCACACGAGATTAAAAGACAAACAATAAGAACCCCACTGTGAACAAACAATCTGTATCATCCTTACAGCAATTCACATTCTTTATACGTGAACAAAGTCAAGGAATACATCTGTTGTTTGTGCCTTTACAGTAGGTGGTGGTATATTGTATTATATGCCTAAACTAAAACCTCAGGGGCTGTTGGTTTCTGTGTTCCATCATGTTACACAGCCTATCCAAAGTCAGCTATATTTGGCATTCTGATCACAGATCCACTACAGAGGCTCTCCGCCGTGCAATTCTTTTGCAGCCCAAGTCCAAAGAGTTTCTAATTAAAATACTTTCAATATCCCCCAAACAGCATGAACTGGTTTGAAATATTCCCCAGTGTGTGCACGCATGCGCACGCGCGCACACACACACACACACACACACACACACACACACACACACACAGTCACACAGTCAAACTGCGAACACAACACTCACATACACAACACAACACAACACACGTGCACACACCCACACAAGGCCCCACAGCGCTAAATGCAGAGAGAGTGAATCCAGCTTAGCAGTTGGATATTGTCTGTTGGTGGGTATATCTTTAATCTTTTCTCACATGCCTTTGAATGATTTGTATGCATTATTCATCCTTCAAACCTGTCAAGTTTTGTGGTTTAATGCTGTGCCGGTCAGCTCAATATTATAGATACACCATGTGATCAATTATTTTCTTACACTGCAATGTGCATTGCAGATGACTTATCTAGAAGTGGAATCTGATTTACACAGTGGCACACAGTACATCCAGGTACTCTAATTAGTCAGCCTTGATGTTCACAACACACACATCATCACATCACACCAAGGAAATGACCAGACCAGCCCCTCTGGTCAAAAGAACTCGGTCACCAACCTGTTTCAACATGTTTAGTTTTTTTAGAGCCTGTAGAAAACTTTGAGTATAATGGAGTCTCTCGATCTGTCAAGCTTCTTGTCAGTTGATTTTACATCTCAAAAACACCGAAGCAGACAAGCAGTGCAGGGCTTGAAGTTCGTTTTGCTGCTTTTTATTTTTTATTTCACAGCATATACAGCCTATATATATAATCGAGGCGAAAGCTTGGGCTTAACGATAAAAGGGCTCTTTTACTTCCAGATGAATCACCGCACGGACAAGATGTAGCCTCCATTCGAATTAGATTCCTTTCAGCTCGACATGAAAAGATTATGCAACAGGTTTTGCTGGTTCGGAGGAAGCTCTGCGGCTAATGGACCTCATTGCAACACATATGGTATAGTACCGACGGGAGAATGATGTCACGACGAGTCCGTGAATAAGGGTCCTTTTCTCGGGCACTGCGGAGGAGTCTAGGCGGGTGTGGTGACTGCATTAGTAAAGCGCACGATCCCCGCGCAAAACACACGAACAAAACCCATGCACACAGCCCTATAAAACATCACTCTCTGTGCAGACTATAGTCCTTTCTGTTAATGGCTTACCGCCACCATCTTCATCATCATCGGCTTCTATAGTTGCTGTAGCCAGTAGCCTACGTGCCCTGAAGTTCAAATCATTAATCTGTTGCCACGTTCCATTTACTAAATTGCCGATCTCGCTTTTGGTTTCGCTCTGACAGCCACAAGGTGCCCACAATGACGGCGCGCTCCTGTCGAGCGCAGCGAAAAGCGTCTCTCTCTTCTCTCACCAAGAAACAGGTTGGTTATTGAATAGCCTACATTCTGATCTGCCACTATGTCTGTCCTCCTGCACAATGACAATCTGACATCTGCGCTCCATCTCTCAACAACACCTTGGTATTCTGTGCACACCCCACTTTGTACCACCACCAGTGCATCATGTCGTTTTTTTCCCCTTCTTCTTTTCCTATATGCTGCTTTCCTCGGTAAACCCACTCTTCCCTATATATGCGGGGTTTTTCCGAGCCATGCAGCGTGTGTCTGTCTGTATAATGCACATGAATATACAACGGAATTGAAACGAAAGGCTTCATGAAATATGCAGGTATATAAAAGGCAAAACTCGGAAAGCAATATAGCCTTAATACGCTTACCGACATCTCAAGCACAACACTTTCATGCTCTCTACCATGAAGAACTGACCTCCCAGTCTAACGAATCCCAGTCTTCGGTAAACATCCGGAGGATTTCTGTTCATCCAAAAAGCCTATGCGAGGCGCAGCAAAGCGGCTCTCTCTCTCTCTACGGAACGACTGGGCGACGAGATGCCATTGCGCTTTTGGTATTATCCTCATGTGAAATCAATTTTAATAGGAGACGTCGTCGGGAGAAGGTGTTCGGCTGGGCTGGTAGGCTACGCGCGGCGGTACGACGTCGAGAGAGCAACTTGACTTGAGCGAGATAGATTAACGATGCTACGCTTTAGCAATCGAACATTTTTCTTTTTTTGGTCGGCAAGGTTGCACCCAATTAGTACAGCACTTGCGCTCGCAGGCGAATAGCTCCTACTGACAAGGCGCTCCTTCTATCGAGCATCGTTTTCGATTTCGGCTGCTCTGTGTGTGTGTCAGTGTGTGTGTGTGTGTGTGTGTGCAGCTTTTCAGACATGTGTACGCGGCGACACACTGAAAACACGCGCAACTTCTCCTTTCCAAAATAATGCTCTGGGCTGGAGGGGGGGGGGGGGGATAACACCCTCCGAAGCCAATAAATCCCATGGCGCATTAGCCCAATCCTTTTTCCTCAGCCGAGGAACAATAAAGAGAGCTTTTAAAGGTCCCCCCGCATGGAAGTGCTTGGAAAAGCACGTGACCCCCCCCCCCCCTCTATATATATTCCTTTGTGAAAAGGATGCATTTGATCCATAATGGGGCATGTGAGCAACGCTATAGGGCACACTTGTCGGACTCGGACATAATATATGAGTCCACTGGAAGCAGATCAGGTGGAGAATGATGAATGACGCCGACACACACAGCAGCAGCCATGCCATGCCCAGCCAGCCACAGCCCCCTTTTTACTCACCATGAGCACAGCAAAGTTATTGTGATGAGTGCAATGAATGGTGGTCGTGTTGCCCGCGGAGCCCGTGATGTGGCAGCCCTCTGCCCGCCAGCCGCCGTGCCCATCGAGCAGGTCGAAATCCCAGTAGGCTGCGGTGGGATCGACACCCAGCGCGAAGTGCCTGAGAGCGATGCTTACGGAGTGCACCGCGCTCCCGAGGCTGCACCCATCTGCGATGCAGAAGGATGGATGGATGGATGGAAGGGAAGGAACGAATGGAAAAGCAACACATTAAATTAAAAAGGGAAACCAAGTGGAACCGTCTGCTTGCTTATTAAGTGCTACATCAAAAAAGACGCGTGCTTGGGCATGGGCATACGCACGCGCGCGCGCACACACACACACACACACACACACACACACACACACACACACACACACACACACACACACACACACACACTCTTTATTCAGGCATTGCGCCAGTGTCAGGTTATTAATGCCAGGCAATATTTTCAATTAGGCTATACTGGAAAAAAGAAAATGACCCTCCTCCTCCTCCCCCTCCCCAATATAACATCATTAAAATGCAAAAAAGTTGCCAATTTATTTCTATAGGCTGCGCATCTGCGAATTATGTGTGACATTTTCTTCTCCCAGTAAACATGACATGTGAGAGTTTCACTCTAATGGACTACATGGAATAAGGTGTAGCCTATAGACCTATATATAAACTGATATAATCATGTGCGTGTATATACTGTATAGGCTACAGTACACAAGCATGCAAGTCGGGTCAGTAGTAAAGCGTTGACATCATCACAGCATGCAGGATAAAAATGGAATTTCCTCTTACCTAATTTGGTGAAAGCAACTGGTGTCGAAACGCTCCTACGTTTCCCGTCATCCGCAAGGTTGGACGAATTCCCCGTGCAGGGAAAGAGTTTCCCATTGCGAAAGACAATGAACTGCAGCTTGCAAGTGGAGTTATCAACAGATTGCAACGCAGCGGCGGCAGGCGATATAGGCGTACTTCCACCAGCAGCCAGCGGTAAATGGATCGAGGCGACTGAGTTCTGCGGATGGAACAACAAAACAAAAATTGGAAAATTAAATAATGTCACTCAGTCACAGCCAGAGATGCGCAGGATAAAATGGAGAGAAAACTAAAAAAAAACTAAAAAAAACACACCAACAGAGAAGAAGAGACTTAAATGCTTAAATTGTGCCCCATGACTGCAGGCGACCAAAGCATACAAGTGACCATGCAGGCGGGGAAAGAAGGGAATCGCGCGGTAGCTATACGTCCTGTGCGCGCCTGTTCGGTCAGGGAGGGCTCCCTGCCGCAGAGGTGGAAATGGTTCTTACCATTTTCAGCTGGAGGGCACATCAACACTGCTGCAGCTTGATTTAAAGAGACAACCGGGTCTGACTTTATATATCCCCCTTTTCACCGCGCAGAAACACTAAACAGAGCGCCCCATAAATAAAAAGCATTTTAAGCAAGCTTTAGACACTATAGCCTACACTGTTAAATTTAACCAGGATTTCACAATACTTTACATTATTATTTCACAATAACATACTGTGTTCAGAATGTTACTGTGAAATCACACCATCCTCTGTGATATCACAACAAATTACTGTACTGTAACTTGTTACCAGGATTTCACAACACTTTACAATAATCTCACAATAAAATACTGTATTCAGTAATGTTACTGTGAAATCACACCAGCCTCTGTGATATCACAACAAATTACTGTACTGTAACTTGTTACCAGGATTTCACAACACTTTACAATAATCTCACAATAAAATACTACAGGTATTCAGAATGTTACTGTGATATCACAACAAATTACTGTACTGTAATTTGTTACCAGGATTTCACAACACTTTACAATAATCTCACAATAAAATACTGTATTCAGTAATGTTACTGTGAAATCACACCAGCCTCTGTGATATCACAATAAATTACTTTAAAGTGTTGCATTGTGGGATTGGGCGCAAAATGACATCCATTTTAAGAGGGAAAAGCAGTGAAGTGACTGTGAAGATGAAGTTATGAAGTTCATAACTTTGCTCTGATACGGTAAGTCACCCTCTTTGTTCCCTCCACCTTACTGATAACTAGTTGTGCTGTCGTGACTCATTTAGTCTTTCTCCAGCAAATGATGTGTGCTGCTGCTACACAGTGCACACATGCTAATTGCTAACTGCATAGCAACAGAGTGCAGAGCATGTAAGGAGGTGCCTTGTTGACCACATCAACAATATAAACTCATGTAACATTGTGTGTCTAGATTGACCTGTTTTTTTCCTTTTTGGCACTTATTTGACCAATGTTAGCTATATCCTATAGGCCTACACAGAGGCTACATAGAGGCTAGCAGTTTATTGGCATGGCAAATTGGCAATGCAAACGTTTTTAATGTCTGGTGTTCTGGTGAGTTGTTGATCACAGAGGATTGTTAATTAGATCAACCTGGGATTTTGTAATATGCTAAGTTGTGTGCTTGTGTGCTCTGTGCTGTGGGTAACAGTGTCCATGCTAGACAAATATAATAATCAAATCTACAATAATCTACAAGCCATTTTCACATAGCTGATTTTGATGCTAAACATGTTTTTTGGGAACCACCCTGACAACACTGAGCTTGTAGATCGGCTATTTAGAATGGCTTGTTGATTTTTATTAACACATTTTTCATTCATAGCTATTAAAATGGCTAACTAGGCTACATTTCATAATTGTGTGTGTGTGTGTGTGTGTGTGTGTGTGTGTGTGTGTGTGTGTGTGTGTGTGTGTGTGTGTGTGTGTGTGTGTGTGTGTGTGTGTGTGTGTGTGTGTGTGTGTGTGTGTGTGTGTGTGTATAAAATACTACAGGTATTCAGAATGTTACTGTGAAATCACACCATCCTCTGCGATATCACAACATATTACTGTACTGTAACTTGTTACCAGGATTTCACAACACTTTACAATAATCTCACAATAAAATACTGTATTCAGTAATGTTACTGTGAAATCACACCAGCCTCTGTGATATCACAATAAATTACTTTAAAGTGCTGCATTGTGGGATTGGGCGCAAAATTACATCCATTTTGAGAGGGAAAAGCAGTGAAGTGACTGTGAAGATGAAGTTATGAAGTTATGAAGTCATGTGAAGTTCATAAATTTGTATTAACACATTTTTCAAACAAATTGACTCCGGAGGAGATTTTACTTGGGTCGCAAAAAATAATGTTCATTGTAAGTAGGCTAAATAACACATCATGGGCTAAATCAAATTTGGCATAGAATAATACAAAGTAGATCTAATGTGATTGACAAATTGATTGAGGTTTGAGGTTTTAGAGGTCCTGGAGAAAGTTTGGTATCAGCGAGCTCTCTTGGACATTGTCACTGAGGTGGTTCAACCTAGCTGCAATTTGCAACACTAGATTTATTTTTATTTGTTTTAAATGGTATGAATCTAGATTTGCAATACCCTCCAATGACTGCCCATTGATCCAAATTGAATTTCCGGTCTGCTTAAACTCACCAACATGGCAGTTGTCGGGAAAGCTTGAGTGATCAATCTGCAAAGCGTTTGTTTCATAAAGATCAAGAAATTCGGTGCAGGTGAATATATTATATTTTTTGAAGGGTTGGAGTTTGTAAGCTCTCGTCGAAGGCATTGAACGGCCCTGCGTACCACCTGTTTCGAATTTGCACATAATGCAGGAAGAAGCAGCACAACCCCTTAATAAAAACGAGTGCTTCCAAACTCCAACACTTAGAAAGAAATATCACGGCACAGAATTTCTTAGCAGAAAGTAGCTCATAACAGGTTCTATGGTGGATTTTTATGAAACACTCACTTTGCAGATAGAAAGAGGATAATTCAAGCTTGCCCTACAGCTGCAATGTTTGTGAGTTTAACGTTGTTTAATACAAGCAGAATGGAAATTCGATTTGGATCAATTGGCTATCATTGGATGGTATTGCAACTCCAGATTAATAGATTAATCCCCTTATAAATGCATCTAGTGCAAATTGCGGCTAGGTACAACCAGCAGCTCTCTTAACAGTTTTCTTTTTCACTGTAGGAAGCACCACGGCTTGCTCGGACGACTCTCCAACCGCTGACGAATTGACAACGGCGACACCACTCCCTTCATCCCTCACTTCCATCTCTTCAATGACTGTGTATGTTTCCTCCGTGTGTATTTCAAGGTTTCTAGCTTACAATAGGAACCAAATACTTCTGGGTTGATGGCTAAAAACAGTACGTGGGAAGTCAGAAATTAATGAGAGTAGAGCAAACGCATTATTGATTTTGTTATTTCCATGGGATTTTCTGACTAAGCAATGCATTAAAAATACCCACCCTATCCTTTAAGATTATTACAGATTTTGTGACATACTATGTTGTTGTTTTCTTTCTATATGTTTTTGTTGGGGGGAATACTGTGTGCTGTAGTAATTGATTCATGTTTGACATTCTCCGTTCTTTCAGATAATGAATCAAGACATAAAGGAGGCAGTTTCTGTTGAAACCCTGGCTTCCCTGCTGGAAGGGTTTGAAGAGCTTGGTGTGGACCAATCCAGTATCGAAAATTGCTGGTATTTTTATCTTCATCTGAGCATTAGTGGGTGGCGATGGAAAGTTGGTCTATAATAGCAGAATGGTACAAGTTACACCATTTAATAATTTTGCTTGACAAACTGAATTTTTTTTTCTCCAGCAAGTATACTTCATCTACCTCTTCCCCTCTCTATCTAGTATTCATCATTTGTTGCATCTGCTTACGTGTAGGACTGTTGCTGTCGCCTCTCCAACCCTCACAAGTAAGTGTAAGGTTTAAGTTTAAACCTGTGGCTGCACTAGACTATAGTTCACGTTTACACTAAATCACATTCATTCACATGTTGACAATGTTCCCTATGATTCCAGTGGACTGTCTTTTACGCACTATGTTGAATCTATACTACCATAGATATACAGTATGTTACAGTTATGTCTTAATTTACAGGCATGTGCCACAGCTGCTGATGTGCAGAGGACAGAGAAATTACTGAGCACCCACTGCTTGATCCTGCTTGATTGTCCAAGGTAGGCCTACTGTTGATCTGGATTTTATCACAGTATCAACTCACATGTTGCTGATCATTTAAATTCTGCTCTTGTTCATTTAGCATTTCACGTCTTTACAATATCACATAATGGGTACCCATTGTGTACCCACTGTTTAGGTGATATGATGCAGCCTAGGGCCTGGATGCTGTCTATTGAAGAACAAGTGGTGATGGGACCACACAATGGGATCATCAATGGGATATCTGCGGTTTTTGCGAGCTGCTACAACTTCCATCTGCAGTATCCTGAGGATGGCACGTGCACTCTGGAGTTTTCCAAAGGTATTGTAACACTGAAATTAACATTGTACTGGATTGCTTGCAACATTGATACTTGTATACTTGTATCAATGTTGCTTAGATTTCAGTACTACTTTCTTTCTGTGGTGTAGGGTTTACACCACTGCATGTGCCTTGTATAAATGATGCAATATATAAAACTATGTAAAACTAAAAGTTGTTGTCTTGCCTTATTGTTTACAGGTGCTTCTTGGGCATTAACCCTGAGAGAGGCTCCAAATCGAAGAAGCGTGGAGTATCAACCCATTCAACCCATACGTGAGCATGTGAAAACTTGTGGACTTTGAATGGTTGATAATGATGGTATTCAGGACCCCGATATGAGACGCACTCATACCATTTTGAGAAAACCTGTGGACTTTGAATGGATGTTGATGCCCTACTCTCGTTTGTCTAACTCCACCAGCCATTCTTATCTGGATATGTAAAATTGCCTATGATTTGTGTGTGCATGTGTGCGCGTACATGCATGTGTGTGCGCGTGTGTGTGTCACTATTACTAATGGTGGTAAAGTGTTTTTGTTAGTTTTTTTACTCCATTTAAAGAAACAGTTCAGCCAAAACTCTAAATGTAGTATCTACTTAACACCATGCTGAATTGCTGATTCAAGGTCAGGTGATTTATAGTCCACAAAAACTGCTGGAATTTCACAGGAAAACTGTGTTGCAGCCTCCTCCTAAATTACTGAAGTCAATGACGACCAGTTTTCATACTGCAGTAGGGCCTATGCTGGTCTGGTGTAATCCAAACTCCAGGAGTGTTTGTAGACACTCGTGTGAAGTGAGTGGTGCAACTCCGTGTGGGGGTTCCCGGGGGGGGGGGGGTTCCTGCCCTGGGGGCCGGGCCGGTTCCGGGCGTGCCGCCCCGAGAAATGACAGAGTTACCGTGTGGCGGTCCCTCTACTGTACCCTCTACTGTACTGTACTACCCACCCACACACAGCTCCGTAAGGGAGTGGTTGCACCACTCAAAAATCTCCACTGAGTATAGCAGGGCTTTATGTGAGACTGATGTGGTTGTTCTTTGTCCATTTGAAATGTTGCACGTTGCACTTTCATTGTTAATAAAAAGTTTAAATTAATAAAGTTTTGTTTTTCTTTTATCAGATCCGCAAAGCATGTTTGTGTATGTATGGTAAAATCACAGTTAAAAATTTAATTTTACAATACTTTACTGTATTAGATATAATGTCAATTTACAGTAAATTACATTACTTTCACAGTAATGGTAATAATATATACAGTAAATAACTGTACTACATACTGGTAAATCACAGTAAATGACATTACTTTCACAGTAATGGTAATAATATATACAGTAAATAACCGTACTACATACTGGTAAATCACAGTAAATGACATTACTTTCACAGTAATGGTAATAATATATACAGTAAATAACTGTACTACATACTGGTAAATCACAGTAAATGACATTACTTTCACAGTAATGGTAATAATATATACAGTAATCAACTGTACTACATACTGGTAAATCACAGTAAATTACATTACTTTCACAGTAATGGTAAGAATATATACAGTAAATAACTGTACTACATACTGGTAAATCACAGTAAATTACAGTAATTTCACAGATGTGAAATTACAGTAATTTACTGTGAGATAATTACTGTGAAACTTACTGTGAAAGTACGGCAATTATTAGCCAGTAATTTACTGTGACTTCACAGCAAATTATTTAACAGTGTACGGTTTCTCGGCGGCGAAGAAGAGGGAGCATTGTATAAGCGTTGTGCAGAACCAATGTACCGATGGGATTAATTGAGTTTTCGGACTCTAGGCGAGTGACATTTAACCCTGCCTGCTGCATGCCCAGAGAAGTTTCAAGCTAATCACAAAAGAGCTCCTACAAGTGCCACCACCGTCAGCAACAAAACATAAAGTTGCATAAGTGTAGGCTACTATGTCCCACAGATTTATATTAATTCAGAATTTTAAATGTGCAAAAAAAGGTTAAAAAAAAGTATTCCACACAGATATAACATAACACAGTTTCTGTAGCCTGCTTTAAAATGCAGGCAAAAATAATAATGTAGCCTATATTCCCATAGGTGACTATTCTTCACTGGTGAAGAATTGAGTTGATGAGGGATGTTAGAGACCCAAGCATTATGCTGTCCGAAAGCTGTTATGCTGTCTTTGTTTCCAAATGAATTCTGTTCTGTTCAGCCTTCAGTCCGGCCACCCTCCTATAGGCTGGGGAGATCAGCACTTGCTACAGATGAATAGATGCCCATAAAGTGCCCTTACAGTTAATGGGTATAGCTGCTTAGTCAGACAACCGCTGCAATCAATATTGGGGAGAAAGATGGCCACATTTCTTAATCAAGTTAAACAAGTCCTGTCCTTTCTATAGCTCCCCGTGCCAGCTACAGTGTGAGGGTGTTGCTTTGATGTGGCACTGGCACTCCTGGCACTGCCTGGTGCACTTCGGTCATTGTGACACCCAGGTGCTGCTAGAGAGTCTGAAGGCTAATTATACTTAAAGGACAACTTTAGTTTTTTTTCAACCAAGGTTCATGTTTTAGGTCAGGGTTCCCCAATTAATCTTCCTCAAGGGCCATATTTTGACTAGGGCAAGACCCCATTTGAAAAGGATGCCCAGTTTGGCATGCATATACTGACCCCCATTTAATGCCATTTATATCTGGGACCCCTTGTGGCGCTCCGCAGGCAGCAAATAGCCTGCGGGCCACCTATTGGGGAACCCTGTTTTAGGTTGTTATTAGAGAAAGTAAAATATGCTTTCTTTCGTTTTAGGGATTTTAGCTGTTTTTGACAGGGGGCGGGGGCATTCGAACATGGGGCTAAATATGTATTTTTTTTATAGAAGCCGCACCCACACCTGTTGTTGTATGATAAAGGGGGAGGGGTTAGGAGAGGGGATGATAGTGATGTCACTATATCACAGTTTGTTTCACTGGCACGTTTGACTGTCAAGTCAGCCTCCAGGAAGAAACCCTAAATACAAAGGGAAGACATCATTGCACATAACAACCACACCAAGGGGTCTAATGAAGTAATGTCATTACAAATATTTATTAAGGTTCCTTACACCATAGTGGACATGACGTTTCGAGCCTCACAGCTCTTCGGCGTCACTAGGGGCGGCGGCCAACCATTAAAAAGAAATTAATCCACAATACTATGTCATTTGTAATTTTGACCGATTTCTATCATATAGCCTAGCGCAACTGTCATTCAACTTTGACCCCTCTGTCACATGGAACTATTTTGTGTCCAGTATCACTATGCCAGCAGCAGCACAAAGCCATAGTTCCATGTGACAGAGGGGTCAAAGTTGAACTAAAGTTGCTCTATATGGTAGAAATAGGTCAACAATAGAAACTACGCTAGCTTTGTGGATTACCGGTAATTTATTTTTAATGAGTGCCCCCCCAGTGCCCCCCACCAAAATAATGACCAGAACTATTTAATATTCACCAAGACCAGAACTCCAACCACGGGACTCAGTCAATCAATCTGAACTAACCCTTTAACGTATGTTGTTTTTGACTGTGTGTAAATTGTTTTTGTGCTATCTGGCCTCTTGAATATCTCCCAATGCTCAATGACACGTACACAGCATGCTTAAGCACGATCCCCTTCAGTTTTATGAGTGTCGTGTGTGGAGGTGCTACTGCCCCTTTTACAGCCTGAGCTTTGTTAGCTATTAGTTTCTGCATTGACTCACACTTGAAAGGCTATCGATTTTCATCCTGCAGTGTGTGACTGAATGTGTAATGTGTGCAGGCGGAGACCGAGAATGTAGGAGCAAAAAGGGGGGGAATGAAAGAGAGAGAGAGAGACTGATAGACTGATGGAACTGATAGAGGTAGGGAGGGAGGTTTAGAAGGAAGGGGGTGGCTGGGGGGGGGTAGGGGCTTGTAGTATACTGAGAGAATCCCTGACTTGAAATTTATATTGCATCATTTTATTCCGTCAACCGCTTAAGCTAGCAGTCTGTTTCCCAGAAGTCATATATAGGATAGAGTCATCAGGGATCACGACGATACAGTCAAATTTGAGCCCCATGGGTGTCAACACATACTGCAAACAGACGGGTGAAATGTAACCCTATTCGAGGATCCTGTGGGGCGTATAGAAGATGCAAAGTGACCAGCAATCCAGCAACTAAGAGATTATTTCAAAGTGTGCAAAAATCCTATCTCATTCATACACTTTCTCCCCATCTCATTCTACATCTTTTATCCACTTTTATGCGGCGTATCAAAAGGATTTACAGCCCAGAGGGCATGCTGTAAGCCACAAGGTCGCAAGACTCACATTCGAAGCAACCGTTTACATCCCTCCTGCGCAACCTAGAAAGCTGCATTTCCTCCACCCCAAAGCCACTGGGGACCTCACACTTCAGAGTTGATTTAGCTGGACGTGCCTGAGCTGTCAACAACACCCTAACCCCCCCCCACACACACACACACACACGGCCCACACACACACAGTACACAATATCCACCCCAAAGGCCTGTGCCCTTATGTCGACTAGTATTCTGTTGTCTTAGTAACCATAATCACACTCTCTCTCTCTCTCTCTCTCTCTCTCTCTCTCTCTCTCTCTCTCTCATGTATAGTGTTATAGGAATCATTCTCCTTTTCTTACAGAGGGCATCAGCTTGAATGCCAGCAGTCACCTCTCATTTCTGATTCCCATGAGCGAAGATGTTCCATAAAACTTTGCTCTCTGCCACCTGTGTCCTCTACCCTCTATCTCTTTTGTGTCCTCTATCCTCCTCTCCTCTGCCTCCTCCTTATTGGTGCACAGACACCTCTGCCCACCCCATAGGAGCCCAGAGCTATAGCAAGACTGCCGTCTCAAAACAGCCCGCAGGCTTTGACCCACTGGCAAAATCCCAGTATACCCATAACCACAACAAACGTTGTTCTTTTACTTCAGGAGGGATAATGGTTGAAACTGTGAGTGACAGTAAATAGAAGGGTTTAAAAAGTAAGAGGCCAGACAAATGTTTATTTCACTGCCTGACTGCAAATTACATTAAGTATGCCACGACTCTGTTTGCCTGTATGTCCCCCCCACTGCCTCCGACTCTTTCTTTTCGACACGGGAGGCATCTTCATGAAATTAGCTATGAATGAAATGAATTCGCCTCAAAGTGCATTTCACTAAGCCTGGCCCTGCATGGCAGAAACTAACTGCTGACGGGTATGGATGGGGATTTGCATAATTCTTTTGTAATCACTTACATTGCTGTCACTCCTTAAAATGGTCAAAGGCAAAGTGACCATGGGAAATATATACACCTCTGTGTTGTTTCCCAGAGTAAACTAACAGGTGAGTATGTATTTTTTTGTTTTCATGGACCAGGGCATGTTTGATTCTCTCTCTCTCTCTCTCTCTCTCTCTCTCTCTCTCTCTCTCTCTTTGTTTGCTGTCATGCACTGAATTCTACTGAATCAATGTACTTAACAATGACCTCTTCACACCTCTGCCGGGCCCGGTAGTGCTTTCCAGCAGGTTTTCATTTACTGGTGTTATACACTATGCAGAAAAACAGAAAGAAAAGATAGTTCCACAAAAGTGATTGCCACGGATGCCCTGCTTAAAAAGGACTTTATTTTTTCTTTATTGAACAGTATTATTTTGTAGTGTTGTTGTTATTATCAAAACAAAAAAACAGGCCTCTATGGTTGCCATGCCAACAAGCATCTTGTTTTCCCCTAGACTGGTTGTCAGTTTTTGTGTGTGGGGATTTTGTGGGTGGATTTCAGGGAGGAAATAACGCAGGCGCTTCAGAGAGAGACACAGCTCTGGATCAGCTGTCTCCTCTCCTCACTGTAGCTCTCAGACTGAAGCTGTCACACAGATGTGGCATGTGACATCCGTGAAAACGCAACAGATGGAACAAAATGGCATTTAATTAAAAGTGCAATCTTCATTAATGAATGCATTGTTTGAAATTTGTGCAGGGGCATTCTCGATACGCATGCTGTGTGGGCTGTCGATTAGGAGCCCAAAGCAGGCATGTCTTTGAGACTGAACGTGATCTAGTCTTGGAGGCATCACGAAAAGGGATCTTTCCCTGAATCAGCCTTTATATTATAATATAAGCCATCTAAGAAGTTGCAGGGTTATGAGTTATTTCTCTGTGCAGTCTATTTACAGACAGACACATATTTCTGTGTATGTGGCTAACCATGATAACCATGAACATATATACATCGACAGTTTAAAAACATGGTTTCAATCAAAATATTAAAGTTCGAGCTGACTGCGTAACCTAAGTACAGCATGTTTTTGATGCACCTCTATAATCTGTGTTTCAACTCATGAATGACATATATATTGATTGAATATA
The DNA here is from genome assembly GCF_951216825.1 of Electrona antarctica. Lineage (NCBI taxonomy): Eukaryota > Metazoa > Chordata > Actinopteri > Myctophiformes > Myctophidae > Electrona > Electrona antarctica. The sequence continues at coordinate 20,190,202 of NC_136791.1, read as the reverse complement.
AAATGAGGAATATATTTATTATGGTTTGGCGATGAATTGGATCAATCTGCTTTTTAGGTACTCCGATCAAGCGCATCAGAACAGCAGATCCAAAACGACAGGTGGTAGCTGGGGTGGAGGAGGGTGAGCAGCAAAAGTTTAAGCAGACAGCAGCGCAGCAGTATCAGTGTGCAGCAGCAAGGAAGCAGGATGAGTAGTGCAAACGTCCAGTTTAAATAGCCGGTATGAAGATGGAATGAGTGTGTGATTGGATGAAGTGAATCATGTGAATGAGAATGTGATGCTGAGGCGGCCCAATGAACAGCCGGCAGCAACTGCACAGAGTTTCCTGACTGAACTTGCTTTTCGCATGTCTGTGACAGGCACGACGCTCATTAGTTTGAACCATAGATATTATAAAAAAAAATCACACCTGTGTGAACTGAGTGGTGTAAGATCAGCTGTGGTCTGACGTAATGTCTGACGTAATGAAATCACACCCGTGTGAACTGGGTGACCATAGCAACCATGCTCATTTCTTGGTACGAACAGACAGACAGACAAACAGACACGTAAACTAATAAAAATCACACCCGTGTGAACTGAGTGGTGTAAGGTCTTATATAGACTGATCAGCTGTGGTCTGACGTAATGTCTGACGTAATTAAATCACACCCGTGTGAACTGGGTGACCATAGCAACCATGCTCATTTTTTGGTACGAACAGACAGACAGACACGTAAACTAACAAAGCCAGTTGTAGGAGTGGTTTACACCACTCAACAAAGCCAGTTGTAGGAGTGGTTTACACCACTCAAAAATAGATGCCTCACTGGCCTTTGCTGTTCATTGGAGTGACGTGTATCCCAATGAAGGCGGAAGTGCAGTGCTGAAGGCTTTTTTTTATTAACAAATCTTTATAACAGTCATGACAATACATTACAATACAAAACAAAACAAACAAACAACAAAGTTATTAATACAACAATACAACATCAGAGCCAGGGGGGATTAGATTACTAACAGAAAACATTAAAGAGTGAACACAAAGCAACAGTTCTCCGCAGCTTTCTTATTTAGAAGTGTTGAAGGCATTTGCTGAAGGCACTCTGCGTCGCTGCCCAAGTGACGTCACTCATGCGACTCCTCCATATCTCTCGCTGTCACTCAAGTGACTACTGGCCAATCACAGCGCGTCTTTTCCGGGACTTATGTTACGCACGCGGAAGCGGTTCACTGAAGGCAAATGCTTTGCAAGGAATCTCGGGAAAATTGTGCCTTCAATGGTGACACGCGCCTCAGAGCCGGAAAGGGCGTCTACGTATATATGTCTATGGTTTGAACCATATAACTCAGGATAGAGTGTGAAGCACCCGGAAGACTGCCGGAAGTACCATTATAACTCAATGGCGAGAGAGAGAGAGAGAGAGAGAGAGAGAGAGAGAGAGAGAGAGAGAGAGAGAGAGAGAGAGAGAGAGAGAGAGAGAGAGAGAGAGAGAGAGAGAGAGAGAGAGAGAGAGAGAGAGAAGTTGAGAGCGGCCTCAAATTTGAGGTCAGGGTTGACGCACGTCACTGAACGCCCGTCCACCTGCAGTTCCACTTTTGGCCAGTAGGTAGTGGCAGCTTCAACGTTGGACAGCCGTTCCGGGGGCTTGGTTTGAACATTATACATTTCTGTCTACAGCCTGAAAAGAGATACAGTTCAAGATGTTGTTTCATTCAGTCCCTGATACGAATGACATCATCACTCATCACGCAGAAATGCGGTGCAATGGCTCAGGCAGGCTGTATCAATCTATCCACAATGCAAAATTCCTTTTGCAGAATTATATAATTATTATGCTGACCTATTGTGTGTGTGTGTGTGTGTGTGTGTGTGTGTGTGTGTGTGTGTGTGTGTGTGTGTGTGTGTGTGTGTGTGTGTGTGTGTGTGTGTGTGTGTGTGTGTGTGTGTGTGTGTGTGTGTGTGTGTGTGTGTGTGTGTGTGTGTGTGTGTGTGTGTGTGTGTGTGTGTGTGGCTATTTGCTTTCTAACTTTGGAAGATGTTCTCCCAGCTGAAGAATCTTTGCTCAGTGTGTGGACCCTTAAGCCGACTTGTATTTCCTTTCAAGCCCCAGAAGGCTTCTCCTCTGAGCTATGAGAAATCTGAGGTTAAAAAATACTTCCCCAACATCCCAGTGTGTGAGTACCGAATATAAGTTCAGTTGCTTTCATTTAGTCTAACGCCATTCGTATTCATGTTGAAGAATATGAGTCCCCCCACCGTCCCTGAGAGGCATTGACTCCGAGAGGCTTGTATCTATTCATGTATTCATTAATTCATTAAACACTTCATTTGGCAACAGGCGCGCTTTGAATTTAATTGAATTACTTATAACCACTCTGCTTGTGGTCCCCTACCTCATCAAGACATAACATGTCTATTTGCTCAGACACATATGACGTAAATTCTCCATTCATTGTCAATGGAAATTTAGTCTTTGTTTAGGACGAAAATTGCCGATTTGCTCGTCCACATATGATGTAAATTCTCCATTCATTGTCAATAGGAATTTAATGTTTGTGTAAGACGAAAATCTACACTAATAGCTGAATATAGGAGGGGATAGCGCCCCTCAAAAAGAAAGAAGGTCAGGGTCCAGAACATTGGGAATATATGAGAGGGCTTTGTGGGTCACATGAGGATTTCACCCATATATATGTATACACACACACACACACACACACACACACACACACACACACACACACACACACACACACACACACACACACACACACACACACACAAAGTCCTCTTGGATTCCATCCAGTGCCTCAGCTATGCATTTTCTATCCCACGCCGCTCCAGTTGATATGGAGCGCAGGCAGGGCGAGGAGACAGGATTAATGGGAGGTCATTTAGTGCAGCAATAACAGTTGGCTATCACACAAAGTGGGTGTGCTGCAGCACTGCCTACTAGGTGAAAGAGAGAGCCATAACTTTGGATTAGGGCCGGAGGGGTCATGTCCTCTCGGTTTGGGTGGAATTAAAATCATTTATGCCATCAAAGGGGTCACGAAATTGGGGACCGAGGCTTTTGAAAAATTGTAGCTGGCAGAAGTGAAATGCTCACAAAGGGCGAGCTGGACGAATTAACTTGAATGAAATAATTATTATTGCTGAAGCATTGCGCTATAGATTTTAACTTTCACCGCTTCCCCACGAGTGCTGTGATAAATCAACTGGCTGTAGAGACATTCCCAAACACAACGCACGCACACGCACACATACAAACACAGACAAAAACATACACTCGCACACACACGCACACACACACACACACACACACACACACACACACACACACACACACACACATACACATACACATACACATACACATGCAAACACAGACAAAAACATACACTCGCACACAGATACCACACACACACACACACACACACACACACACACACACACACACACACACACACACACACACACAAACATACACACAAACATACACTCACACACACAGAACACCTGCTGCATGCACAGTACACGCATGAGATTTAAGATATGTAGCTCCCATCTCTCCCATGATGTATGGAGTATATTAGCTGCTAGTAATAACCGCTGAGAGATGTAGACTCGTGGCGCCTTTCCCCCATTATGATTCAGTGGGGTATAGCGCTTTTCAAGGGTCTCCATGGCAACATGATTATGAGGCCGCCGACCATATTCACATGCTGGCATATTCATACTGACTGACGTAAGAACAAAATGGCCATAACGGGTGATATAGGCCTGTCCCGAGTACGAATATAATTGCGATTAACAATTGCAATGCATTGAACATTGGAATGTGTGACAATTTGTGTTTCTGTTTTGCCTTTTGAGCTTCGTAACCACAAATTGCACAGGGCAGATATGGACAAAACACACAGAGATCACTTTTCCCAAAAAAATTACAAAATAGCAGAAATATAGTTGCTTAGTTGAAAGCTTACAACTTACAGCTTGTAACTTGTAAGCTTGTAGATCTGCTATTTTGGGCTATATTAAAAGGGAAACGGTGCAAAAATAATTGCGATTATCACAAATAATTGCGATTATCACAAATAATTGCGATTATCACAAATAATTGCGATTGGGCGATTATGTGTGGGGGGGGGGGGGGGACTCCTAGTTGAGTAAAGTGCCATTACATCAAAGTGAAGTAACATGAATATTCACGTACGGGAGACGTTTTAGGGGTCGTGGTCATTCATCAGTGAAATAAAAGAATAATGCGCTACGGTCAGTGTGGTTCCGCATGGCCACGGACCTCCACCCAGGACGTGATTAATGATGCTTTCAACTTTCCTCTCTCACAAAGATCAGACTTATTAAGCTTTCAAAGAGTATTAAAGTGAGGGGTAAAAAAATAAATAAGACGGAGACATAATTAAATCTTCATGAGAGATTTGATTGAGTGCCAGCGATGTCTAAATATTACATTTTGTAGCGAGGGTGATGCTGCAAGGTAGCCCTAATTGAGCATAGCAGTGGGCGTGGTTTTCTAGACCCACTGAAAAATCAGCCATTATTTTTTCCCCATAGAGATTTACACAAATATTTATATAAATTATTTTAAGTCTAGAATTAAGCCATCCAGGATGCTGGTGAATCATAACCATAACACCTTTGATTTGGTGAAGAAAGAAAAATGAAAACCACTAAACTAAAGGGTATGTACAGTAATGTAGTATATCATATAATTAATTATCCAACTGTATTTTTAGAAAAGTTTCCTGGTAATAACACACTGTAAACAACGCATCTACAAATTGTACAATAATTGTACAATTGTGCAATATGTAATGTGATTGTGATGTTCATATCAAATAAATAAACATACCGGTAATTTAACAGAGTCAACAAAAATGCTGCCATTTGGTTTGTCTTCTAATGCTGCTGGCTTTGTGCACCAGACCATATTGTGATGTATCCCTTTAGTTTCTACACACCTGCCTTTATGTAAATGCTGGAGGGGTGAGGACATGTTATACCGTCTGCATAGCAATGACAAATAACACCGAGGTGAAAGAACAAAGCCATGGAGATGAATCACCTCCACACACATCTAAACAGCCTAATAGGGCCAGTGTGCGATCCCATCACCGTGTTTGATGGTGCAACAAGCAGATGGATTCCAGTTTAACCTTGTAGTATAGATGCACCCAATCGACCAAGACCTGCAACACATGTGTGACACTACTGCCACATAAATGTGTGAAGAAATGTATTTCCTGTCCTGGCATGAAAGAAAATGAAATAACGTACTGGGTGATAACAAGGGAATATATTGGTTCAAATATGGTTGAATATTTAACTCTGAAATGTAGTGTATGGAAAAGATATGTAAGATATATTGAAGATATTTGATCATAGGGGAGCAGTGGGGAAAAGGCAGGTTGGCAAAAGTTCCAGGAAGTGAGTATACTCATAGAGTAATAAAAGGATAGAGACTGAACCGGAGCGATTAATTTAAGACCGATACTAAACTGTTAAACCACTGGCTAGTTTAACCGAATAACTTTGTGATGGGAAGAAAGAAGTTTGGTCGAACATTTCTGAAGGTTATAAGCCCTGAATCAATTTAAAGTTTTTGCACAAAGGAACCGGCTGTGGAATTTCACTTCAAAGCAACAGTTTGTGTTTGCTTTTTGGTCTGCATTACAGTTTGATAATGTATAAAGAACTTTTATTTCTTATATTTCTTTATATAACTCAGACATGCGGGCCTATAATTTTATGGTTTTGAATGTTATACATGGACATGGAAGTGTGTGTGTGGTCTTGCATGCACTTAAATGAAAATGGTTGAAAAGGCCCTGAGCAGGCTTCACTTCAAGCACACACTTTAAAATCCTCTGGTAGCCACGCCCCCTCCCCCCTCCACACACACCTGCTGCAAACAGGAGTTGAGTGGAGTATAGTCTGGGTTGTGAGGAAGTGAAAACTGCAGTCACAAGTCACAACTGTGTGACAGTTTGAAAGAGAAGTTAATTCATCTTCATAACAAACTGCTTGGTCGATTTGTTTTTATTCTGCAGGTGAGTTAGCTACCTATGCTAAGCATTAACACACACACACACACACACACACACACACACACACACACACACCTACGTATACTAGGCTGTGTTGTGACAAGATATAATAGGCTATATGCACTATTGGGCTGTATAGTGTGTACCAAAATATCCTGGAGGGGGCGTCAACATATGTGTCACGTGGTAGCGGCCGCCATACTTGTTGGGTTGTCTGGTTTGTTTACATTGAGCGACTATCCGGTGTGCTTGTATATGTTCTTTTTTTAAACTGACCTCACAATGGTGCAGACTTGCTCAGTAAATAAGTGCCACAGCAGGTCACATCGAGGGAATGAGCCAGAAAACGGAATTAGATTTTCAGCTTTCCAGCATGGAGACAGCATCAAGGAACCCAGATTGACAAGTTTACAAAAAGACGTAGAATGGCTTGGATTTCGGCTGTACGGCGCACGGGCGCAGAGACATAACGTTCAACAAAGTATCTAAGCACAGCCGTGTTTGTTCACAACATTTTCCTTGTCCTTGTAATGTATTTGGGCCCGACGTTCTTTCTATCCATCCTGGTGTTGGTTCACTATGTTGTCGCCAAGAACGAGCTCAATATTTACAAAAACATACCACCGTCACTCTATTCTCTACTCACTCTATGAGTGATGTGGGCTAGAATTTAAAGCCCACGAGAGGGCCGTCCCTAGCTTTTCAGACGCCGCCCCCCTCTTGGTGACGTACACGTTTTCACACGCTATATGTTGTAAGAGGAAGGATGCAGTATATACACACATACAGGCTGTGTATGTTTGTCTGCTGTTGCTAGTGAGTTGTGACAGGGTACACACAGTGTACAGTTAGCGGCAATTTGCAACACTATATATATATATTTTTTTACAATGGGATGAATCTAGAGTTGCAATACCCTCCATTGACATCCCATTCATCCAAATTGCATTTCCGATCTGCTTGTGTTAAACGATGTTAATTTCACCAACATTGCAGCTGCAGGGAAAACTTGAATTATCCTAAAAATCCACCGTAGACATACTTCCTGTCAAGAAATTCCTGCTATGATTTGGAGTTTGGAAGCACTCGTTTTTATTAACGGGTCGTGCTGCTGCCTCCTCCATTATGTGAAACAGATGGGACGCAGGGCCGTTCAGTTGCTTCGAGAAGCGCTTCCAAACTCCAACACTTAGAAAAAGAATCACCTGCACATCATTTCTCATGAAAAATAGCTCATAACATGTCTATGGTGGACTTTTATGAAACAAATGCTTTGCAGTTTGAGGATAAGAGGATAATTACAGCTTTCCCTACAGCTGCAATGTTTTTTAATACAAGCAGATCGGAAATGCAATTTGGATCAATGGGATGTCAATGGAGGGTATTGCAACTCTAAATTCATCCCATTATAAAATAAAAATTATAAAATTATCTAATTGTGGCTAAGTGTACAGTATGAGGCTCTTGGTCAGTTCACTTTCTTTCTATCTTACTTATTTACTTACTTAATTGCTTACTTACCTGCTCCACAGGTACACGAGCCAGGGTGATGACCCCAGACCCCCAAGCTCAGCTTCTTCTCAGCCCTGAGTCCATTCTCCTGTACATGCTGTGAATGCTGGACCCTATAGAGCGTCGCAGTCCCGCCTCCTACCCTGGACCAGGAAATGAAACCCAATGCATTATTCTCATAGACATTTCTTAAAGTATTTATTTAAAGACGGTTACGCCGCGGACAAAGCCAACTCGAGTCGTGACAACTCATGACAACACAAACAATATTTTGGACCAAACAAATAATTAGAAAGAAGAAAAAAACGGCAGGTTACAACACTTTTTTTGTTGTTTTTTCTTCTTTGTAATTATTTGTTTGATCCAAAATAGTTTGTGTTGTCATGAGTTGTCACGACTCGAGTTGGCTTTGTCCGCGGCGTAACCGTCTTTAAATAAATACTTTAAGAAATGTCTATGAGAATAATGCATTGGGTTTCATTTCCTGGTCCAGGGTAGGAGGCGGGACTGCGACGCTCTATAGAGCCTGTCCTAAATCCCTGACCACTGCACTACACCAGAATGCTATGTGCAGTACTACTAAACATCCAAGGCTGAGTGAGAAGATGGCAGCCAAGAGAATGAGGCTGGTCGGTGCCATTGATACTGGGAGGAAACTAGGAAAGTACTGGCCAGCTAGCCAGATGTATGGAGGATGGAGATGACTGAAGACACCGCTGGACCTCTCTATCCGTGGGTTCCAAAGTTTGACCCTGGCATCACTTACACAACTGATGGAGTCAAGTAAAAAAAACAAGGTAGGAACTTTGTTTTTTGCTTCTTTGCTGCTGCTGCTGCTTGTGTACGGTGATTCAAGCTGGTGTACTATTACTGTCATTTGACTGGGTGGTAATGAAACATGTTCAGTAACTGTTTGTGGAAACAATTCTGCGGAATTGAATGCTGATGTGAATCTCCAGTTTGTATGTTGTGTTGTATCTGCCGTTGAAGGTATGTGAGTTGTAACAGAGAACAATATATGTGTATATGGCTTTTGATCACTTCAATAGTAGTATGAGTGAATTTGCAATTTCCTTTTGGTTCGAGCTAGAGGTTTTGGTCTTTGGCATAACACCCAACAATTCCACATTTTCAATTGAAGTCTGAACAAGAACAAGCCAACAGTTCTTTGATGTATATACTATAAATACACATTATTAAGCCCTGGTTAAAATATGTGTGTGTTTTTATTAGGATTATATGGCCATAATTATTAGTGGGCTTGTTTTGGCTTGTTTTTCGAGGGGAGATTTGGCTTATTTCTCTTGCAAGAGTTGGCTTGTTTTTGGAGGTGGGTTGGCTTACACTGCCTGTGATAGTGTGATTAGTAATGAGGAAGAAAAAGATCCCTAACCCATGTACCCCCACCACTATTGTGTCAGGAAGTCTATAGCCTCGGAAACCCAGACGTTTTTATTTCCAGGGAGGAAAAATAAGTCTGGGTCCGAGTCCACTTCAATTCGGCATAGAGTAGTGCAAACATCGCTCACTCTCTGCTGATTTCTGATCGTCTGCACCTTTGTTAAATTGACACACACGCACACATATACACACACACACTCCTCTCTCTCTCTGTCGCTCTAATAGGCCTATCTCACAGAATTTCCCCGCCCCCTTTCGGGGCTAGTGGTGATAGTGTGACGTCACTCCATAGACGCTACATGTTAACAGAGGTAATTTAAGAAGTCTACAACTTTTGTTTTCTCAAGGTAAGGTTTGTTCTATCTGTTTGAGCTGATTTACCATCTTGTTTGCTTCATAATAATATTGGTCTGTCACATTTTTACATTAGGAAATGTACTTAGATTCTCCAGAGAAAAAAACGTGTAAATGCTAATGTTAAATGACACCACTATCTACCGGAAGGGGGCGTGGAAAGGGGGCTGTGAGATAGGCCTATTAATTAGTCTCATGTCTAGCAGCTGCGCATAGTTTCTGCCGGCGGATCCTGCCGGGAGCTGCCTATGCCATAAAAAGCATAGGTGAGTTCCAGGCTAGTAAGTCTATGATGGACCCACCCAACACAATAGTGGTGGTCTCCATACAGGTTGCTCTTAGTCAGGAATTCAGGATGGTGGTCCCTGTGTCAAAATCAGTTGAAAAGCCCTGTTGTACAAAATGTTTAGTTACAGATGATGTTTTACACTCTCAGAGTTAATGTAATGTAACATTAAGACATGTGCACAAGACCCTGAGGCAATGCTAGAATGAAATGCAAAGTAGCAGATCTGCAGACAGAAAATAGACGGAGAAAAAGAGAATGCAAGCGCTGCACTTATGGCTGCCTGTTACCATATCAATCCCTCCCCACTAATCCTTTGGCTGCACCAAATACAACTGTAAAGGCTTTTGGTGACCATCTATCTTATCAGCCAGACGATGAACTCACTGGCCAGAGTGAGATACTCACTCCCAGGCCATAGGGACATTTATCACACACGCGTACAGTACTGTGTGTGTGTGTGCGTGTGTGTGCGTGCACACGGAAATGTTGTGCTGTGCTGGAATCAGCACAGCTTGTTGTACAGTCATGAAAGAAACCCCATATACGGAAATCAGTCGATTTCCTGCCAGATGGAGATATTCAACATGAGAACAGACATGCTGGCTCCAGAGTCATGGTCAGCAACAACAAATCCTATTAAGGGGGTTGTGGTAACTGAACAGGTTTTAGATTGCCGATTCAAAGCCCCAGAACCTGGGGAGAAAAGTAGGGCAGGTGGAGTCCCTCAACAATTATCATCAAGGTGTCCTTGAGTATAAGGCACTCGTACCCCAAACTGCAGTTTGTGGATTTACTCTGTGGATAAGACCTTTATTTGTTTCTTTCCGAGGCACTCTCAGCCAAGATGAATATCCCTGTCTGGACATTTTTTCCCCCTGCAAACTATCACTTCTTGAAAGAAGATAAGAATGAAAACATAGAAAATCGTTTTACTTCCTTTGTATATCACTGTTACACTGGAGAGTCTCCCAATTCCCGTTCACATTCCGAGGGTAACCGTTTCGTATATTCAGAGGCATGCTTTGGGTTTGCAGCCACGCACGCTTTTGAGTGACTTCCAGGCCACATCGAAGAGAACAAGGGGAAGGGGGTACAGGACACAGGATTTATGGGAGTGCTCTTGTGGCTCAAATGCACAACCCTTTAATCGATCTGGTGAGGCATTACCATAGTCGAACTCACTCCTGCCTCGCCGCCCCTCCGTTCCCTTCCAACTCTTGATCAATGACGGTCCCATCAACAAGCTCCTCCCCCTCCCACTGACAGTGGAACCAGTGGGACGAAGGTCAATAGACCTGCACGGCGCTCATACAAAACGCCACTGCATGGGGGAGGAGGCAGCTTCTGTGCCTTAGTGAGGCATATATAGTGTAAAGCAGGGGTTCCCAAACCTTTCCATGCCATAAGGAACCCAAATAGCCATAGATTCTCAAACCTTTCCATGCCATAAGGAACCCAAATAGCCATAGATTCTGGCTGTGGCCCCCCTATTATGATTATTATTATTATTTTTAATAAATACATTTATAAATAGTGAAAATAACCGATGTACAAGTTCAAACATGTTGTACTGTGCCGTGAACTTGTAGATGTACTTCTTCCTTTCCAGCTTACCCCCCTCGGTTCACCCATGGTGATCCCCCAATTGAAAGTACCTGTGGTGTAAATGAAAAATAACAAAAAATATGATGAAAGCAGACCACAATTTCTCCATAGACATGATGGTAGTGATGGAGATCATGACCAGATTGGTAATCGTGGCACAGCGGTGACGAGGGAGACAGAGGGCGTGTGAGTGTGTGTGTGTGTGTGTGTGTGTCTGTGGGGTGGGGGGGGGGGGGATGATGATGATGTTCTGAGCTAGCTAGGCTGGACTAAATGAAACCCCCAGGGATCTAGAATTCAATTCTTCTGCCGTCTAATCTGTTAAGCTCGGGCAATAGGCTGGTGTCAATCCATTGTTCCCTTAGCGCAATTACAGGGAAACCCATGCTAATCTGAACCATGCGGTGAGGGAGGTGGTTCAAACTCTCTTCAAATACTGGGCTGAATTCCAACATGTTTGGACATGTACTACGGACTGTACATGAAAATAGCTCTACAAATATACCTCCTTGTGTACAGTATAATTATGTACTCGTATGAGGCTGATTGGGAAACACGTAGAAAACATATTTAGAGTTTGTTGCCGAATCGCATTTTGACATCGATTTTGTATTTTTTTGTTGTTTTTAATGATGTAAGCCAAAGCAATCAGAGCAGCAGTCAGCCCTGGATCAAAGGGCTGGAAAGGATTCTTCGTTTTAATCCACTTGGCAGACGAGATGGGCAGTTTGTACCCCTTACAGTGAGTGCCAGAAGAACAGGATGATTCCATTCGGAACAGGATATATACTTTGAAGATATAACGCTGATGTTTTTGAATTTTTTTAGTATTGTAATAGAATATTTTCTGCTGTGTGGGGAAATCCTGTTTCATTCAGATGGCGTTCTCTGTAGCCAGTGGTGGCAGAACTATAGCACCGCTGAAATGAGCATTGAAAGGATTGGATACGTGAGTTACACGTGACGTTTGTCAGGACCGGAGTGGTGTAAAGTCACATCACTCATGTAGATCTGAATCAGTTCCTGGAAGTCTCCATCTGGTGGGCTATTTGAATGTATTGCAAAGAGAGAGACAGAACTGTGACCTTTTAGTTGTTAGTAGTCAATAAATGCATCAATTTAACCCATACTGTCTCCTGCTGGACGCAGGAGACAGCCGAGCCGATTTCAATGTAGCACACGCTGGACTGACATCCTGTCTGGGGCGTCCATCTTTAATGCTAAATAAATGGCGTCAATGCTAGCGAGCTAAAATGAAGCCATCCTTGCTCTAGAAAGCGTTATTCAGCTTTTTAGTCAGCCTGTATAATGGGAGGTGGACAGCAGCGCGGTTGAGCAATCCGGTCTAGGATTGCTAAAGAAGGAAAGGCCATGTCAAAATAATAATAATAAAAAAAGATATCAGCGATCCGGTTTGATATCAATAATAAAGCTTATCAGATGGAACATTCCGCCAGAAGCAGTTGCTGGTTGGATTCCTTCTGGCGGAACGTTCCACCAGGAGCAGTAAAACCGTTAAAATACTAGACCGGTGCCCGGCTGTAGAGCACTGAGTCTGTAACGATGGAAGTTGGAGGGAGATCCATATGCCCCACCCGACAACGTAATACGAGTTGTACCCGTGTCAGAGTACTGGTTCCACCCATCTGTCTGTGTTCCTTTTATGTCCATATATGGAGATTTCTGTATCTGTTTCTCTGTGTCCATTTATTCCTATACACAGTATGGAGTTCTGTGTCAGGCATGTCCAAATATGGAGTGTTGTGATGTCAGAACACCCTGTTCTGACATCACAATTCTGAACAGGCCAGCTCCGTATATGGAGCATGGGCAGGGGCCCTGTTCAGAGCCCGGGCAGAGGCTTTTTGTGGCGATTCTGGAAAACTGTGGGTCCGACCGACTCGACACCGGGCACTGCACTCCCCTGCACTCCCCGTGTGTGGAACATGTGCCGAATTTGAAGTCAGTGGAGTTAACGGTTCTCGAGTTACGTGCATTGTCATGACAATGGTGCATTTATAGATAGAATATAGATTTAAGTCTTCAAAAGAATTGTGAAATGTTACTAATTTTCACCTGCCTTGTTGACATAATTTTAATCCAACACCTTGGTTAACAACCGTAGGCTTCTTGCCTATCTTGCCTTTTAAAAGTGCATTACAAAAGGTTCTGTTCTTCTGCTGCCACTCTGCTGAGCTGCTAGTGTTTACTGTTCATTTCCAGGAACTGAAAAAGAGAAGCTCCATAATGGAAATTGCCGTGACGTATTGTTTTTTGGTTAAATGAGTTGTGGCCATGCTACCATTATGAGAGAGAGAGAGAGAGAGAGAGAGAGAGAGAGAGAGAGAGAGAGAAAGAGGTGAACCATACATCAGAGATTTGTTTTCACTGTAATTAGAATAAACGCAGGGCGATATAGCGTAAACACTGACCTTCATTTAATTACTGCCTTTAACATCTGTTAGAGCATGAAACAATGATCCTTGATCCTGGATTTACGGGATCTAAGGGGAAAAAAACAGGAAGGCTGAATAAGAATGCAGAGAGTTGAAGTGATTGATCCGGTCGGTGGACGTACTGCATGGTGATTGATTTCTTTCATGCTTGGTCCTATTTGGACTGTGCTATTGATGATTTACCTCATCAACATGGATTAGGAGCAGCTTGTGTGTGGACCCACAGAATGACTTTACACGTTTACCACACGTTTAACCCCCTGGCTGTACACTCATAAGATACAGTAGTAGGCTACCATACAAATGCTTAAAACGAAACCAGTGGATTAACACACAAGTCAATATATAGGGTTTATTAACCACTTAAACCCCACCTGTTTGAGCTGAGTCCCTCAGGGCTCTGTTTTCTCTTATTGTGGGGAGAGATTTCGGTGAAAATAACAGATCGATTTGTTGATCTGCTATTTTCCGTGTGGATAAAGAGGCTGAGGTTTAACACAGAGCCTGCCAGAACCGTAGTAGTTTTAGGATTAAATTAGTTGTGCAGCCCGCCAGAACCGTAGCCTACGTTTTCCAGGGTTTATATTCTTTAATCTATGTTTTGATCCGATTGAATCGTTAGCTGCCGCTCGTTAGCATAACAGTCAAAGTGGCCGTGGCCATTTTGAAGATGCGCGAGCGTCCACTTGCACTCTATGTGGCTTTCAATGGCCTGTATCTCCAAATCGGCGCAATGAATGTCGTTTCTGGTGAAAACAAGGTTTTTCAACGGCCGACAGCAGGCGCTGTGATACTCGGCTCGCGGTCTGGTTTTTTCACCACCGACCGAGAGAACAACAACCGGTCAAGACACCACACACAGCATTTTGTCATTGTAACATCCACTTACGGATATTTGGCACTTCAAAATAAGGCTTGCGCGCGATAAAACATTGGCAATGCGCGATAGTTAGATTAATTAATCCTGGTGGTCAAACGGTTGGTTAAAGCACTAAAATGGCCCTATTTAAAAAATAATAATAATGACAACACATTTCAAGATCTACAAGCTGGTCTACAAGCATAAGCTTCAGATCTTTGGAGATCGGCTTCTAAAACACTGAAAATGTCTGAAATCTTTCACATTATGATGTTTACAAAATTGTGACGCCAAGGTTAACGAGTTGGTTAATGAAAACAAGCCATAAAGACGATTGCTTTTCGCCTCTTTTCTCTGTTGAGCTGTTTAAATGCCACTCCCTGAGACTGCAGTGAGGGGGTCAGATGCGTATCACTGGGGTGGCTCAGAGAGTGATTTATATACCAACGTACTCTGCACCACTGTCTGTCCCCCTTTGTCCTAGAAGAGACACTATCTTGCTCGTGGTCTGCGATCCCTTTGACCTCGACACTAGCACTTCTGGTTGTCGTTAGCCCCGCCATCACACTAAAGAGCCTGCCACTGTGCCACCACTGACCCCCCCCCCCCCCCCCCCCCCCCCAATAACAGCACAGGAGTCTCAGAAGTGCAAGCTAATTGGTCACTTGATGTCAGAAGAGGTTAGAGCTATCATCCAAGGCGTCATTATTGCGGAGTGTCTGGACCAACGCGGCAGCGACAAGGCGGCACAAAGACTTGATCCCCTTTCTGACCTCGGCTGCACTCAGGAGCCAAAACCAAGCCGCCTTTTAATAGAGTTACCAGAAGTCCCTGGCCTGACGTCAGAGCAACACCCCTAGGTCAAAGTATGTTCCTATTGGAAAATCCCATTGACTTTTCTCTTTTTTTCCAGTCACTTACGTGACTGTCATATACGAACTGGGCCTCCCCTCCAAATAAGAAAGGTATTTTGCTTTATGGTTACAAAACATAAACTAATTAAAGTATTCATTTAAAGAGAATACAATACAAGCCTCCAAACAAATCACAGGCTGTATCAAATATAAATACATTTATCATACCAATGATACTGTACATGGCCACCTCGCTGACAGAATGCCTGGTCTAATAATTTTTTCTTTTTACATTTTTGGAACACTGTTATCCAATTCAATCCACTTTATATTTATAAAGCACATATAAAACAACTGAGTTGAAACAAAGTGCTGTACACACAAAAGAAAAAAAACAAAAAAACAAAAATACCAAGGGCAATATTATATTATATTAATGTACCCACCTTTCATGCTGTACTGAGGAATTTTATGTTCAGATTTATGTGTAGATTGAAGGAGTCAAATAATGCATTAATCATGGCCTTAACAGGGTTCACACAGAGTGATACAAGGTTCTCCTCTTGCTTTTGGAAACACTGGAGGAAATGTTTATATGTTTTTTAAATGATTTGCTGTATGGAGTGATAATAGCCTGATTGTGATAGGCTACCTCTATGTTTTATTGTTTGTTTTTGTAAAAAAAAAAGTTTATTATATTAGTGATTTTAAAATGGTCAATGGGATTTTTGAATTGAAAAAAATGACATTATGACCCATGCATGGGGTGTGGCTTTGACGTCAAAGTTCAGGAACAATCAGAAGGAAGCATTATTATAGCACACTGAGTGCGTGCTATTTCTGAGCGAGCAGCTTACGACTTTTACATGTATACAGTTAGCATGCATTTTTAAAGCGCCACACGACAGCAGCGGACATGTAAAATAAAGTCTGCTATTAAGAAAACACACCGAGGGCTGTCTGGATTTGAGCCAGGCTGTTCAGTCCGCTCCCCTGAGGATTAGGGTTTTGTGTGTGTGTGTGTGTGTGTGTGTGTGTGTGTGTGTGTGTGTGTGTGTGTGTGTGTGTGTGTGTGTGTGTGTGTGTGTGTGTGTGTGTGTGTGTGTGTGTGTGTGTGTGTGTGTGTGTGTGTGTGTGTGTGTGTGTGTGTGTGTGTGTGTGTGTAGGCGTGCCGTTCAGAATGAGCATCGCGCAGATTGTAGCACTCCCTCATTGCCGTTAATTATCACTTAGGAAATACGCTTCATTACAGCTCGTTAGCAGGTGTGCTATCATCAGCACATGATGCTGGTCCTGCCCACATACTGTCTGTGTGGGACCCAGACAATTCTCTACAGACCAGTGTTTAATATTAAACCCAATTCCTGCCAGCATTAATTAATCCCTCGATAGCGTATTGCCAAGGTTTTATCACGCGTAACACTTACTTTGAAGAGCCAAATATCCGTAACCGCATGGTACAATGACAAAATGCTGTGTGTGGTGTCTTGACCGGTTGGTGTTCTCTCGGTCGGTGGTGAAAAATCCAGACCGCGAGTATCACAGCGCCTGCTACAGGCCTTTGAAAAACCTTGTCTTCCCCAGAAACGGCCCCTCAATGTCGTTTCTGAGATAGAGGGCTTTGAATGCAGCCCATACAATGCAAGTGGATGCGTGCACATCTGTCCCACTTGGACTGTTGTGCTAACGAACGGTAGCTAACGATTCGATCGGATAAAAACATGGATTAAATAATATAAACCTGGAAACCGTAGGTTCCGGGTCTGGCAGGCTAGGGTACTAATTTAACCCTACGGTTTCTATGGTTCTGGCGGGCTTCGGTAAGAGGGAAACTCCCGCAAATGATGGATGCTCGCTACAGGCGGACGGACAGACTGCTACAACATCTGAGGACCCTAAACAAAATAATTGTACTCTTATAAGGTTACTGTATGTACTGTACCCTGACAGAAGATGTAACAATAGAGGGTATCCGCGTGGCATCATCATCATACCAGGAAGTTATGCGGAAATGCCTACTGAGTGGCAAAAACTACTTTCTTGACTTGACAGACCGTACATCCAAACAGAAAAGTCATATTTGATTGCATTAAATGACTTTAATCAACATTAAACTCACTTTGTCACTCACTTTGCCACTCGATTTGCCACTCGATCTGCCATTCACTTTATGCATGCGCATACCCTCTATAAAGAAGCCTTGGCCCAGCCATTCTGGGGGCTTATTGGTTGTGACCCATCGCAAACAGAGGAAATGACACAGCTGTACCACTACACAGCGTGCCAGTGTGGTCACCACCTAAGGCTGTGGTGATGACGATGATTGCTATGATGGCACATCTTCTTCAAATGAGCTGGCAGAACAAGTGGGCTCAAACAGCTGCATTCTCTCGGGAGAGATCTGCATGAGAATGGCTATGTGCAGGCGGCCACCGCCAGGAGAATGGCTATGTGCAGGCGGCCACCGCCAGCTGGGCTTTGCTTCCTGCTCCAGGGGATGGACCTGCCTTTTCTGTGTCAGTATAAATGTAAATTTCACTGAGCCAAAGTGCCTCAAGCACCTCCTCCCCTTGGATCCAGGATTAAGGTGTGTGAGAGAGAGAGAAAGAGAGAGAGAGAGTGGTGAGTGAGTGAGTGAGTGAGTGAGTGAGTGAGTGCGTGAGTGCGTGCGTGCGTGCGCGTATCACTTGTAAACATGGCTGCCAAAGCACTGTGCACAGACAGAGCTGTAATGATGCTATGTTTTCACCTGCAATAAGATCAATAAAGTATGGCATACACATAGTATACAGTATACTTTCACTCTGAGCTATGATCCTACTGTGTAAAACACCTGTCAAAAATTGATGGAAAACCACACAAGGCTACAATTTTGGTAGCATTATTATGTTACTAGAGAACTCTGTCAACGATGAGGGATCGATCATACTGGAGATAAATATTCTGTGACTACTTGAAAGGAGAAATGAATAAATTAAGTGAATAATTACTCTGGCAGTAAATGAGTTTAACGTGGCAGTCAATGATTTGAAGATTTTCAATCATGATCCAGAAAAGGTTGAGAACCATATATTACTATATCTGTCCTGCTGGGTTGTATTTTAAACAACTTTAAAAGTGGAACCTTGTAATGTACACGGCTGAAACTGTTGTTCTCCATCTTGCTTTCTATAATCAGTTTTCATCTTTATTCTGTTTACTTTCCATTCTGTCCTTTGTTCATTTAACGTACATACGTTTTAACTTTGCCCCGTTCAAGTTGCTACACCTGATTACTGATTATAACCAGTGTTGCACCAGCTCTGGCTATATAAGTTATTGATTTATTTGTATATGGCAAACCGCTTGCTTCTATTATTGTACAATTGCAAAACCAAGGCTGATATTGCCTGCCATAGCAACCATAACCTTGATGTTGTTGTAGTAGTCCCCCTGGCCCCTCCCATAGCCCCCAAATCAAACATCTTTATCCCAATGATGGTGGCAGAGTGATGGTACAGTATGAAGCAAGTGGTGGAGTTCCTCTGGTGTTAATTAAAGACTGCAGTTCTGGAGTCGACTCCTCCATGTATATACAGTACATGACCTTTTCCAGGACACAGGCTGAGTGGAACCTCCTGGAAGAGTGCCAGAAACATTGGGTTTTGAAACAGCTGCTGTGAGTGTTGACATCAAAAGATGGGCCTGGGCCGTGGCTCAGCGGTCCAGGCGTAATCCAGTCTGGCAGTGTGCCCGCGAGTTCGACTCCCGATCCCGACGGCCTCCACTACATGTCACCCCCCCCCCCCATCTCTCTCTACAAAAATAATAAAATAAAGGCGAAAGCCACACAAAACATAAAAAAAAAAGATCTCCATCCATAAAAAGGCACTACAATCCTTGGTGTGGATGGAAGACTATATGCCCTGAAGCAGTATTATGCCGTCAGCAATCTGACCTACAATCCACCGCAGAACAGAACTCGATTCACTGTTCAGCAACACTCCCCGACTGGTCAGTGGTCAGGAGATCTGAAAGCACTGCTTGACGCCCAAGGTCAAACCATCCACAGGTTACCACCAAGTTACGCCTTGACAGACACTCCTCAGAGCTAACACACCAAATGCCTAGACAAGAGTTTCCTCCACTCTGCAGAAACAACATGGAACATCCTTCCGCCTGCTGCTTTTGTAAGTAGTAGTAGTAGTAGTAGTAGTAGTAGTAGTAGTAGTAGTAGTAGTAGTAGTAGTAGTAGTAGTAGTAGTAGTAGTAGTAGTAGTAGTAGTAGTAGTAGTAGTAGTAGTAGTAGTAGTAGGAACAAAAAGCTCCTCAGCATGAGACCTTAATCATAAAAGCTCAAGGTCATTCAAACATACCGGTATACATAAATAAAAATTTATAAACAACTGACATCATTGGGGTAAATATTCTATAGCTATCTACAGTCTGCCTCTGTGAATGAGTAGACATAGATGGTATACCACCCTGAGAATTAGTGAGGACCAATATGGAAACCAATATTACTCAAGCAAAAATCCTGAAACCACTTTAATTATCCCCACACCCGGTGGTGTCATGCTTGTAGAACGGAGTACCATGGTGTGGTACCAAATCGTGACGTATACACACAGGTACGGTACTGTAGGCTACTGTGTGTTGACTGTTGGCAGGTCGGAACCAGTAGATTATCAACACAGTAATATGATGCTAGTAACAACAGTAACAATTAACACACTCTATACCACCCTAAAGTTAGTAGTAGTGGGCTGGTAGAGTGTATTGTTACTTGTGGTCGTTTTAATTAATTTATTTGTCACAAATTGACTCTCATACACTATGGCTGTGCTGTGCACAAACTGCACATATAGGCGGCTAGGCACGCACGCACGCACACTAGCAGTATGAATCAGCCCTTACTGTTTAGTGTTTATTTTGCAACGAGGAGCCATGCTGATCTGCAATCTCAGAACAGGCACACATACACACGCACACACATAGGTGTCTGCTTCGCAGCCAATGAAATGATAAGTTGCCACTACAATGATAAGTTACCACTACTAACCCGATAGAAAATAGCCCAGCCTGCTTCCAGCAGCTGGTAAAAAAAATCACACCCGTGTGAAGTGAGGGGCGCTAATATATTAAATTCTAACTCATGTTGATTAGATGATGTAATGGTGATGTAAAACAAACGGAGCCAACACGAACATTAAACGCCATTAACAATAAAGAGACATTATGACGTAATGAGTTACATTATGACATACATTTTCCCTTCATTGTCAATGGCGTTCACAAAACAAACATTGAACTAAAGACAAACATTAAACCTGTGGCTAGCGCCCCTCAAAAAGAATGGAAGAGATGGGAGGGGAGGTGTCCACACCTTCTGCAGTATATATTCCTCAGTGGGCACTACTGGACAGAAAATATTTAAAGGCCTTTTCGTCGACATGGTTGTAATTGCAGCAGCTTCCTATCTCGCCACATGGTACACTATTCCGCCTTATCTCCTTGACCTTCAACAGACAGCCCTCAGTTGCAGGAACCGGGCAGAGAGAGAGAGAGCCAGAGAGAGAGAGAGAGAGAGAGCCAGAGACAGAGAGAGAGAGAGAGAGCCAGAGCGAGAGAGCCAGAGTGAGAGAGGTGAGGGGATAACCCACTCTTGTCACCTCATGTGTGCCCTAACACCATCGACCTTTGCCAGGTCCCCATGGGAGCCATGTGTCTAGGTCTATATCTAAAGACTTAAACCAAACACACCCCCTGTGTCCTTCTCTATAACCTCGAGGCCTTCCTTCAAGTAGCCCCGGCCTCTACCTTCTCATTTACAACCAAAACCCCCCCTTTTTTTGAGGGGTGCAAGCCCCTCCTATATACAGCTATAGTGTAACATTATTCAATTCCATTGACAATGAATGGAGAATTTACATCATATGTAGACGAGCAAATCGGCCAAACACAAACATTAAATGCCATTGACAATGAATGGATAATTTACGTCATATGTGTCCGAGAAAATCTGCATTTTTGTTAAATTCCCATTGACAATGAATGGATATTTTATGTGTCTGAGCAAATCTGTATTTTTGTTAAATTCCCATTGACAATGGAATGGAGAATTTACGTCATATGTGTCTGAGCAAATCGACATGTTACGCCGTTGATGATGTACGATGATAGGAGCGCCCCTCACTTCACACGGGTGTGATGTTTTTTAACTGCAAAGCTAAAGCTCCCAAGCACACACCTGAGGCTGTGGGGCACAGATAAGTGTCCCGAACACCGCGGCGTGTAAACAGAGCCTGTCAATCAATGCCCCTAGAGGGAAGACATCCTGTCTGGAGCTATTCCACAGTAAATGTTTTCAGTTTTCACCCACATATTGGCTGAAGTTTTGTTACCCGTTTGTAACTCGGAGGCAGTGGTGGAAAAAGTACTCAATTGCTTTACTTAAGTAAAAGTACCAATACTGCAATTTAGAACTACTTTGTTACAAGTAAAAGTACAGAATTGAAAATGTACTTGAGCAAAAGTATTCATATTGCAGAATGTCCCATTTCACAAGTTCAAAATGTGTACAAAATCTATTGAAAATAGCAGATCTACAAGCTCACAATGCGTCACAACGTGACGCATTGTGAGCTTGTAGATATGCTATTTTCAAATGGTCAAAATGTATAGGGTTGAAGTGGTTAATTGTTAATTGTTTTCTAATCTAAATTAAAATCTCCAAAGTAACTAGTAACTAACTGCAGTTTTCAAATAATTGTAGTGGAGTAAAAGTACACATTTTGGCTCTGAGATGTAGTGGAGTAGAAGTAAAAGTTGGAAATTGGAAATACTCTCAAGTAACGTACAAATACCTCAAAATTGTACTTAAGTACAGTACTTAAGAAAAAGTACTTAGTTACTTTCCACCACTGCCCAGATGCTACCAGTCAAATGACCAGAAATGTGGGCTAATATTTGCTATAAGCCCAAGGACTGCAGTATTCTTGTCTTGACTCTCAAGGACATCATGGGAATTGTAGTACATAACATAATACTCTAATCCTAATCTCGTGAGCAGATAACGGCCAACGCGCTGCTACTGGGCCAACCTGTTTTACGATTTAATTCCATGAATTATTATTATTTTCTACCAGAACTCATTAACTGGGGGGGGGGGGGGGGGCGGGGTATATTTGACCCCGAAGAAGGCAGGAGAAGGGCGTTGAGTGGAGGCTAGTTGCAGAGACATATAGACTCAGGCGTTGACACTAAGACTCCTTTTACACGGCGACCATCTCCAGATAAAACGGCAAAGTCCCGTTGCGTTCTCATTTTTTATTGACCCTTTACACGAGAACGCACACTTTATGAAAACGCTATAATATCGCTAGGTGGCGGTAACGGGCTGCCAAATAGACCAGTCACCCATGTTATGTACAAGAAGAAGAGCCAGCTCCGCCTTCACGCAACAGTTTCAATGTTCCCCGTGTCAATCACACTACAACACACACTACAAGTACACACTTCAACCCCCACTTTTCAATGACTTACATATCTTGCTGTGTTAGGTGTTAGACTACGAGACCATTTTGCGCATTGGCCGTGAGTTCAAGACTCACAGCAGCAGGTCACTTTATTTTCTCACATATTAAAAACGCTACCAGTTAGAAATAAATAATACTGAGGTAAATGTGATGTTAATTAATAGGTTAATAGGGGAGAGTGATTCCTTTTTGTTTAATCCCCTGGGGAGGGGACTGGATTTTTATTTTCATTCACAGGGAGGATGATGGTGGTGACAGACAGCCCAGA
The DNA here is from genome assembly GCF_951216825.1 of Electrona antarctica. Lineage (NCBI taxonomy): Eukaryota > Metazoa > Chordata > Actinopteri > Myctophiformes > Myctophidae > Electrona > Electrona antarctica. The sequence goes on along the minus strand of NC_136791.1, from coordinate 20,167,030 downwards.
GCATGCAGGCAGAGCGCGCCACGGGATGGTTATATATTTTATAATACATTAGGCTACATAAACGCTGCTGCCGCGGCTGCCACCTATCACAATTAAGGCATTTTATTTACATCATGGTTTTACATTCACCATCGCTGATGAGCAGCGCTTTGTAGGCGAGGAGGGAGGCTTGGTCAGGAACTCCATTATATCATAATTATGCATCAATGTAATAATATATGCGCTGCGAGCCAACGTGAGCCATGATGTCATACGTTTTGCGGATTCACCGTTTTGCCTGTTTACACGGAGAAGGGATAAAACGGCGTTCTCAAAGATTTCCACTCTGGGAGGTGGTTTCACTTTGATGCGTTTTCACCTCCTGAGAACACCCTTCTCGTCTAAAAGGACCCCAGCAAACGATACTTTATTTTGTCGTTTCTTATGAACACCATCCTCGTCTAAAAGCCACCTAAGGCTTGCCCACCTGCCCCTGGCAGGTAAATAAAACGTTTGGGCAGGTGGAGTCTGCTTTCAGGTTGCCCGACCAGGCAAGTGCTCGTATGAGTGGGTACGCAGCAGTCTATAAACACAACACGAGATATCTGTCATATTCATGTGACATTTTTTTATCACACAGTTGAACGGTTATTCAAATTCTACCTATAATTTTATAATGGACAATTTACTTTTCGGGCAAGTGGGCATGACCTTTGGGCCAGTAGAACATGACCTGTACTTGCCCGACGGGCAAGTGCCTCTGAGACCTTTAGTGTCAACCCCTGATAGATTTCCCCTCTAGGAACATATGCACCTGCCCCAAATGTGTTCTTGACTAATGGACTCATCAGGCCTTAATTAACCCAAATAAATGAACAACAGCAATCCTAAAACCACTGCCTAGCGATTATAGCAACCATCCTCCACTTGCTGCAGGACAGTAGCCGCATTGAGGAATCCCATTCGAGTGAGCACTGAAGCACTGAACGCCTGGACTGAATGAGAATGAGGGCACAAGGATAAATATAGAATGACAATATGTTTGGAGGACCGTTTTGAAAGTAAACTGAAAGTCTACTCTGCAACATAGGCCAGAAATAAATGTTTTTTTTCTTCTCCCTATTGTGATATTTTACCTTCACCTGTGTATGAACCGTCAATCCTTCAAGGATCAATTCATTCGCAGAGTCACATCTCTGGCTGCAACAAAATGCCTCCGCCAGTTGAACTTTGTGTATATGCGTGCTTGCGTGTGTGTTGTTATGTTAATTGTCTGTTTACCAGTGCGGTGTTAACCACAGAACGTACTGTTTTTGTGCGGTACATTATTCATGGGCTCAGGGAGGGCCTGGCATGCATCTTGTTTGGCGCTATATAGTCTGTTATGTTTAGCTTCCCCTGGTGCACACGGGCCCTATCCACCCCCACTGCTCTACGTTATAAATTCTTAATCGACAACCCGTGCTCATTCCCAGCCCCAAAATCTGCTGCATGGCTTTCTCTCCTGTGCCGCCGCGGGCACGAGGAAATGGAAAATGAGCTCAGGTGGATCTCATCTTCATCCTCTCTATGCTATGTTTACCGGAACACGCAAGGCTGATTAATTGAGATAATCAGATAATGGGGATTGTTTTAATGAATAAATTATGATTGGCTGTCTGGAAGGCAAGGCGTTGGCCTTCCCCGTGGAGGTTGAAGAAGTCTGAATGAGAGCTTGTATGCCTAATACCATTATGTGTCCATAAATCTATTTGAGGTTAATATAGTGATCACAGACTTCGCTGTTGCTTTGCACTGGATCATAAGGAAGGAACTATGTGTTGAATATATAATATATCTATAGACCAAGGTTAAGTTGCGAAATTGGTCTGTGTACATATTGCATTTGGCCACAGAATTTTATGCATGCTGCACTGTACAAACACTGCCAGTGAGTACAGTACATCAAAGCATGACGACAGAGAGAAAATCCACTATTTTCACCATCAAGGTCACCCAGGCACAGTGTAGTAAAACAACCAAGACGGTGCAGTCACTCAGCCATGGCAAGAAGAAAACGACTCACAACAGAAGCAGTGATATCAAGCCTCCAACCCTGGAGCAATAGACTGGGATGTGATCTGATGATACACGCCCATCCATATCAGACGAGATGGGTTGGGGGTGGGGGGGCGGGAGGTGGTCATGTTTTCGATTAATGCTCTGGCAAGTTAAACTCCCATGATCGGGAGCCAATTGACTTAATTGAAAAGCTATATCTTGAGTGTGGGACCGAAGCACGTCTATAAAAGTCTATATGAAGAGTGTGATTGGAGTGCACTGGCACAGATGTGTGAGATGGTGGATTGTTGGGTGTGGGTGGGGGGGGTCAAACAGACCTATTGGACTGGAGGGGGACAAGAGCTGGTAGACGAGAGGATGGGTGGGTGGGTGGGTGGGCATGCAGGGCAGCGCTGGGTAAAATAGATTGTTATTGAACCATTAAATCCCCGGTGCCAAACGTAATTTGAGGCTTTTGTTGCATTGCCACCATTAGCTGCTAACAACCCTGTCGCTCCAGGGGCCCTGGCCTGATAAAAAAAAGAGAGCGAAGAGACAAGGGGCGAGTCACACGCACGCACGCACACACGCACGCACGCACACACGTGCACAGCTGAGCACATTCAATCTACGCAATTATGGTGTCATTAACATCACTGCAACACGCTCCTTAATGTCGAGGCAAAATAGGCACATCGCTCAGGGAACCATCTAGATTTAATCAGAAAAAAAACACACAGGTTGGAAGGAGATGCACAAACACACAGAGAGAGAGAGAGAGAGAGAGAGAGAGAGAGAGAGAGAGAGAGAGAGAGAGAGAGAGAGAGAGAGAGAGAGAGAGAGAGAGAGAGAGAGAGAGAGAGAGGCATACTGTTTGGTGTGGTTCGAGCTTATTCTTTGCACACTGTGTGTGCGTGTGCGTGTGCGTGCGTGTGCGTGCGTGCGTGCGTGCGTGCGTGCGTGCGTGTGTGTGTGTGTGCGTGTGTTGTGTTGTGTATGCGAGTGTTGTGTTCGCAGTTTTACTGTGTGACTACATGTGTGACTGTGTGACTGTGTGTGTGTGTGTGTGTGTGTGTGTGTGTGTGTGTGTGTGTGTGTGTGTGTGTGTGTGCTCACATGTGAAAGCCTGGCATGGGGAGGATGAGTGCATGTTCAACGACATGGGGACGGGCCGCCCACATCACCATAAAATGTAATCTATTAAAGCTTATCCCAGACAAGATCGCTACATCTAAATTCATCTCAGACTGTCGAGGGCCCCTGTTCTCCCCATCCCGCTGCTCTGTAATGGGAAGTGACAGCACATGTTCCAGGGAGCGAAGGAAATAGGGGGTAGCCGTGCCACAAAGTGGTGTCACATTTCCATATGGCCGCTCGTCTGACAAAGTCATAGCACAGCTGGGATAAAGCACATTAACAATTAGCAGGATGTTATAGGGGGACGACCGCAGATTATACATCAGTTTATCGGTACAGTCTAGAAAAGCAGTATTGATAAAATATCAAGTCATTTTTACTACTCTATGCCCTGCAATGAAGCCTTTCTCCTTGCTTCAGAGCTTAACCATTTAAAGGGGTATTTGACTTTAAAACACTTCTGGTGTCACTGTACTGTGACGTTTGTGTGCACAGTTTTTATCTCATTTACCACCAACAGCGCCATCTGGTGGGTGGCTCAGAGCGCCGTCCATTCATTTTAATTGGCGGACACCTTTAGTTTGAAAGACGATTTGGCAGTCAGGAAGTGAAAATCTGCTATGTAACATGTCCCGCAATTGTCATTTAGTCCACCCAAAACATACTTTTCGTAAGTGAGGATCATATCGTTTAGAGAAATGAGCCGCATATCAAGCTTGTTTTGACCCAAATAGTCTACAACGTCTACATTTGCAAAGGAAAGCAACGTAAAACATTAAGATAATGAAATAACGAATTTAAAAAATAAAGGTCGCCCCATTCATTAGAAGGACAATATCAGTCATCAGAATCAGGGTTTACACTTTACAGTGAGTCTTACATGGTGTCAGAAGCTGAATGGGCTGAAATGGAATGCAGGTGTGTTTGAACAATGTAGTACACTGAATAAAACCAATTAAATACTGTCTGGGGTGCACACAAATGCAAAAGTAGAAGTGAAAATGACCCCAAAACTTTTTTTAAAGAGAAATTACCTGCTCTGATTAAATCAGAGCAGAACATTGACAAGACTTCCACTATCTATACCAGAACAGCCACTTGTTTCCTCATTTCACCCCTCGCTCACTTTCTCCCTCTTCCTATCTCAGTTGCCCTCTCCTCCTCCAAATATGCCAGACAGCGCAAAGGGCTTAAAACAAAAGCACCAATCACGGGGACAAGAGAACCACACCTCGTGGCTTGTGCTTTTCCTCTAGTCTATTGGGTCCTGTGGGATTCACTCCCCGGCTCCCATGCAGTGCCAGGCTTTGGCAGACAAACTGCCGGACCTTCGGACCGGTGTGTGTTCCCGCCTGGAGAAAACAGCTCTAATGATCACCTACCGCCACTGAAGCGGCGCCAGGGACAGACAACACAGGCAGCCAGATAGAGGCACAGAGAACTATAAAAAATAAATACAAATAAAGTAGAGCAGGATGTGCTTAATGGAACAATACAGGAGACAGAGCACTAGCAGGGGTTTATTACTGATTTCTTTGTAGTTGTAGGTGGACTTGAGCGTGCTCTGTCCAACCTTTTGTCTGCCTCTGTTGTCATACAGTATGTCTGTGTCTCTCTGACTAGCTTGTTGTCATACAGTATGTCTGTGTCTCTCTGACTAGCTTGTTGTCATACAGTATGTCTGTGTCTCTCTGACTAGCTTGTTGTCATACAGTATGTCTGTGTCTCTCTGACTAGCTTGTTGTCATACAGTATGTCTGTGTCTCTCTGACTAGCTTGTTGTCATACAGTATGTCTGTGTCTCTCTGACTAGCTTGTTGCCATACAGTATGTCTGTGTCTCTCTGACTAGCTTGTTGTCATACAGTATGTCTGTGTCTCTCTGACTAGCTTGTTGTCATACAGTATGTCTGTGTCTCTCTGACTAGCTTGTTGCCATACAGTATGTCTGTGTCTCTCTGACTAGCTTGTTGTCATACAGTATGTCTGTGTCTCTCTGACTAGCTTGCTGTCTGCCTCTGTTGTCATACAGTATGTCTTCGAGACATGGACACTTTCAAAGAAACTAGAGAAACGGTTGGATGGCACTTACACCCGCCTTCTAATGAGAGCGCAAAATCTGTCTTGGAAGAGCCACCCATCAACTAATCTAATATACGGCACGATCCAGAAGAACACAGTTTGCCGGCTACAGAGCTGACAATGAGCTTATATCTTCCCTTCTTCTCTGGAGTCCTGCCTCAAAGCAGACCAGAGGTAGAAAACTGTCGTTCCCTGATGTCATCGCCAGGGACACATGCATCAGTAAGCAGGAACTGGGGATGGCAATGAAGGACCGGAAAGTCTGGCGTGGCATTGTGAAATCCATGATCTCAACCGCGGTCGAAAAATGATGATGATGATGTCTGAGTCTCTCTGACTAGCTTGCTGGCTATCTAATCCATATTTTGTGTTTTCCCCTCTCCTTTTAAATTGAAATGCAAAACTTATATTTCTGATTATCCGCTTAAAGTACATGGGAGCAATTTGATCGATTTAGCTCGATCAAAATGTTTACAACGATGAGAGCTATATTTTAATATCAATTGCACATTTTCATGGCGAGGATGTTTGGGTCTGGGTTTTTCTGGTGATGGGGGGGAAAAATGCAGGGCTGAGAAGGCTGGCTGAGCCAGGTACAGTACAGCGGTATATGGACATTGCACTAAATCCTATGTGGTCGAACAAACAGCTTATCGTGCGACTGCCATGACTCATGAGCTTTCTAACGGAAAACATCCAGAACTTATTCTTTGTTGGCTTCCACTTTATCTCTCTCTGCTTGTATCCCTTATTCTTCTTTTCAGTCTCTATCTCCTTGCCTGTCGGCCCGCTTCTTAACATTCTCTACAACTCACATTTAGGACTCTCTTCTCCTATGATGTAGTCTGCACCCAATCTATCTTAATTTTCTCTTTGATGTGCCATCTTAGCAGGTCTCATTCTGTCCTCTCTACCATCTCTCTCTCACCTGCTGGCTAGTAAAGAGAAGGCTTTTAGTCCCTTATCAAGCGCTCATGAATTATCAAAGGCTTGCTATCTGGCCCAGGGTAGAGGAATACGTCTCATCGTCACAGCCCGACTCTCTGAGTAGCTGAGAATGTATGGTACTGAAATAACAGTGTGTTCTTAGACCTTATAGGGGTAAATGATTAACGACATGAATGCTAGCGTCCCTATTCTGAGGCGAACAAATATATATTAAAAAAATCACACCCGTGTGAACTGAGTGGTGTAAGGTCTTATATAACCTGTCTGACGTAATTAAATCATGTCTGACGTAATGAAATCACACCCGGGTGAACAGGGTGAACATAGCAACCATGCTCATTTTTTCTGCACAGACTAACAAAGCCAGTTGTAGGAGTGGTTTACACCACTCAATAACAAAGCCAGTTGTAGGAGTGGTTTACACCACTCAAAAATAGCATATCTATAAGCTCGCAACGCGTTGTAACGCCACACATTGTGAGCTTGTAGATCAGCTATTTTCGGGGAAAGGGGGGGGGGGGGGGGGAGGAGGGGTCCAATAATATATGATAATGATATGGGAGACCCCAGTCAACTAAGTACTTGGAGGTTAAGTGGTTAAGACCATTATGACCACACGTCACCTGTCCACCCTAAGCTTCACTGTCTGCCAGGAACAAACAAAAAAACTAAGCCTATAACTGCATTTCTCCACCATCGACTTGACAAGGCCGCTACAGAGATTCATTCAACTCCCACGACGATAGAAATCTCAGCTGATATAATGTGATTACTCCAGTTGTCAATGCAGCAACGTTGGCTATATCTGAGCTTGTTTCGCAGCCGTTAGCATGGTGAGGTATCCCCACCGACCCCCGCAATGCCACTGGTGAAACGGCTAGAAGCTCAAATCGTCCCGATAGTCAGTCAGTAGGGCAGTGACGTGACGGTACTGCAAGTGTAATGGATGATTCATACTTCATCCTATGACCTTGGTGCTTGAAAACAACAGATTTTCAACAGAAAATATATGACGTAAGTGCGTCAAGATGAATAAACTGCACTTAAGTCAGCTAACGTGCTGCTAAGGCGTGCCGGGTTGACACCACATGAATGCAGATGACGCAGAGCGTTAATTAGGATTCCAGTCAGGTATTGTGCATAGAGAGCTCCTGTGTGGATTAGTGAGGCTGAAGGCTGCTCCTGCTTTTCAGGAGAACAGAGAGCTCCTGTGTGGATTAGTGAGGCTGAAGGCTGCTCCTGCTTTTCAGGAGAACAGAGAGCTCCTGTGTGGATTAGTGAGGCTGAATGCTGCTCCTGCTTTTCAGGAGAACAGAGAGCCGGCAGCATACTGGGTTCTACAGCTGCAGAAAAGGTTAACACACTTCACCGAGGGAGAGACGGAACAAGGATGAACAGGGGGATGTTTTACAGCAACACGTTTAATTTAAGAAGTCTAGCTTTCTTGTTTTTTTCTGACAGTAGAGTAATGTAGGTGTTTCTGTGTGTGGGTGGATGTATCGTTCCTGCTTGTATCAAACTTGTTTACTGGAATAAAAGCAGTATGGTCTTTGCTAAATTTGTTCTGAGACCTTCTGTGCCTGAAATCCATTACGCGGCATGACACGACTGTCTCCACAAGACATTCCTGTGCATTGATTGCATTTGCAAGTGAAAAGAAAAGTAAAGACTGGTTTCGTTTTATACAATAATAACACTGCATTCATATCTCGTAACATATATAATATATGTTACGAGATATGAATGCATATATTATAGTGGCAGTGAATCTGCAAAGAATGAATGTGACTCTGCCATATATGTGGCAGCCAAGTGACGTCATGTGACGTCATGTGGCAGCCACAGTGGGTGTCCCTCACTTCACGCGAGTGTGATTCTTTTTTACACTCAATGTGATTCAAATTGTTAGCAGGTTGTGGTTGTGCGGACAATAAACGCAGCATTCGCTATGGATACACAAACACTATCTATGGATACACAATCACTATAGGTGGACCTGACAAGGTCAAGACCACATCAGTTGAGTGCGGGCTGTGCTGGAGTACTGCCATATAATGTGAAACATGACCTTATATCAGTCATACAGTATCTAGGGCCCTGTTTATAAAACAGTATTGTGCAGCAGACAGATGCTGTCTAGACATGGTACAGATGAAAACATCAACCTCCCAGCCGTGGAGGAAAAACGTGCATTTTTCATGTACCTTGAATAGTAGCTGACAGATTCAAAAGGTCACTTATTGCAGCTTTTATTATTTTAATCAGCCATATTACAATATTTAGAACACCTGTGGCCTATTCACTGCAAACTAGACAAACTTACATTGTATTGTATCGACTCATGGCTAGTGTTAATATTTAAATAGCATACAATTATATCTAATAACAGTCTGGAAATGACCTTCTTTTTAGATTAGATTAGATTCAATTTATTGTCACTGCACATAGTATACAAATTCTGACAATTAGCTGATTATAATGTTGGTCATTTAAAAATGAATGTGTATTCTACGCTTGCACTTGGTGTAAGGCGCCGTTAGATGAGTGGAATCTAAGTGCCCAAAACGCATGCCTTGTTCGCACAGTACATGACGTGCACAACAATTTAAATCTGAGGGTGTACAAATGGACCCAAAATTGAACACTCCGGATTTCACAGTGTGCCGTCACCCGTTTCCAATGCCATCAATGCAGGGAAAGGGACAAAGTCACGTTTAATCAGGGCAGTGAATATAGCCGTCTATACTGACCTATACCAAGATCTCAGTAGGCTGCATTCTGTGCGGTTGATATCACGGCTACTGCTTTGACAGCGACAACGCGTGTTGTCAACTGATTTACGCGGCCGGTTAAGACTTATATGAGGGTAGGGGACTTACGTGGCCGGTTAAGACTGATATGAGGTTAGGGGACTTACGTGGCCAGTTAAGACTGATATGAGGTTAAGGGACTTATGTGGCCGGTTAAGACTGAGGTTAGAGTTAGGGTTAGATGTAGTGTTAGGGTTTTTAATGGCGGAGAGTGCGCATTAGTCGCTGTCAAAACAGAACACAGAATGCCGCCTATACTGAATTTTTCCCAAAACGTCACAATGTAACGTTTCGACCCTGACGATGGCTGCGGTACGTCAGTAGGCGGCTACTGAGAGCATTCGATGCTCTGATTAATCGTGATGTTGTCCCTTTCAATGCATTGATGGCATTCCAATCCGCTACAGTCTCACTGATGTCTGCATGAGGCCGCTTCTCTAACCCCTCCTTCACAGAGTCCCATGCTTCTCTCCTCTCCTCTCCTCTCCTCTCCTCTCCTCTCCTCCGCTCTGCGTCAACCAGGCCTGATGAAGCATTAACATTCTAGGCCTGTGAAGCAGGATCAGGCACCTCGATCATAATTACTGCGGTCCAGTCTCTACCGCTTCCCCCGTCTCTATACAGCAGGAGGGTTGACGGAACAGAACTGCACCGTGCGGCCCATTTCAATACGGCCGCCGTCGCGAGGCGTAGGAGCAGAATACATAAAGTGGTAGATGACAGGACCTCTTATGGAGATACAGTGCATGTGATAGATAGACAGTTCACCATATACAATGCACACACACACACACACACACACACACACACACACACACACACACACACACACACACACACACACACACCATCTGCAGTATCGGGCTATTAGATGGACAGACTGCGCTGTGGCTGCCATTTCAATGCTCATCCTTGTGAGCAGAATGAGGAACAGTCAGAATGCATACGCGCTCACATGGTGCAAAGATGACAGGTGCTCAGAGCTCACCGACTGTAGTAGGCCTACAGGGGACAGACGGGAACAGATGTATGACAAACAGTGAATGACACAATTCAGAGCTGATCCACTGACAATTACAGAGACATGGTAGATAGTACTGAGAGTCTGAGGCATATATACTGGTAGCACAGCATACACCAATGGTCAAATCTGGAGAGAGTGTTAGGCAGTGAATTAAACCGGCGGACACCATCGTATGTTTTAGTATAAATCAGGCTTGAAATGTGCTTTTGGACAACTCCACTTCTCTCTGCCGCCTACTAAACTCCAGTGTTACTGTACTGTACTCTGCATGAATGCATATAGTAATGTTTAATCGATATTGTATCCCGGGGGTGAGAGCATATGAAATTGTGTGCATTCAGTCAGTGTTGTGGGAGTTTAATGTGAAATTTCCAACCAACTCCAAAGTGATGGAGCTGAGTGAGAGCGAGCGAGAGAGATCTAAATATAGAGAGAGAACTGGAGAGAATGACTGAGAGTGGGTGGGCACAACTGTTCTGAGAGTGTTCTGTACTAAAGAGCTGAATGTGAATGAACATTCCAAATAAAAGGGCTGTGTTTCCGCTGCAATTTGCATAGAATACTACATGAACAACACAGAGGCTGCGTGTACGTACGTGTACTGTAGTATGTTACACTTGGCATGTGTAATGCTGCAGGGGCTGACGGATAATAAAAAAGAAATAAACAAATACTGCTACTAACTATAATGTCTATTACAACTGCTGTCCTAAATCCTTTATATTAGACCCGTTATTGACCTTATACCAACCTTGAAACGTACCTTAGTTACGTGACCATCAACAGCCAATAAGGGACCACCATTCTTACCCGGACATACATACATACATACATACATACATACATACATACATACATACATACATACATACATACCCAGCCGATCACCAAACGTACCTTAGTTACGTCATCAAGAATGGTGGTCCCTTATTGGCCGGTGGCCAACACCGACATACATACATACCCAGACGATTGCAGTACTTGCACGCTCTGCTTGTGCAATATAATACATAAACAATATAGATAAACAAAGTGTTAAGTGAGACAGAAAGGGGGTGTGTAGGAGAAAAAGACTGAGATAGATGGGTGAAAAAAACAAACAGGGGCAGTGATTGGAAAGAGAAAGAGAGGGAGATGGAGGAAGCAGGGGGGGGTGAAAAAGAGAGCGACAGAGGGATCCCACTATTGGGGGGAACGGCACCGTGTTATTGTAATTATAGCTTGTGAACGACGCAGCCATATTCCAGAACCACAGTCAATCTAAGCAAACACCACCAGAGCAGCACCGATCCAATCTCGTTAATCTACGGCTGCTAATTGAGCAAACCACAGGAGCGCACAGATGGCGCAACATGCTAAACACACTGCAGAGCAATTAGGGAAGAAAACCTTTCTTCCTTCCTTATCCTCAACACCCCTAACCCTCACCCCCACCACCACCATCTCTTCTCAGGGCATTAGACGCCAAGACCACTTCTATACCCGATCTGGATGGGGCTGATAAAAGGCATGGTGGAGGGTGGGGGGGGGGGGATGTGTTGTGTTGCAGAGGGAGAAGAAAGACTAGACTAGTAAATAGTAATGTGACAAATGACAGTGTAGGTTTTCGCTTGCGTATTGTTTGTCTTGTGGTTTCTGGACACCAATACACTGTAGAACTCCTCGGTGTTCATGAATGTATAAGTCTGAGAGTGTGCAAATTAAAGAAAAAATATATATGCGTTATGTTACATTTGCAGCACATTCCGTGAGTATGTATTCCACCCTTTTTTCTACTTTCTAATTAGTTGTTCGCCCCAAAACATTGTGTTTATTGTCATGAGTTGTCAGTAGCCGAGTTGGCTTTGACCGAGGCTTTAAAGGTCTTTAAATAAATACTTACTGAAACGTCTATGGGAAAAATGTATGGGAAATTCTCTTCTGGTGCCCTGAAAGGGGGCGGGACTGCGACACTAGAGCTCTATAAAGAGTTTATTAATAGACGGCACGGATAAGAAATATGTTTAACAAATGCTTTAGTACTGTATGATCAAAGCATCTTTCTTCGTGCTACGTCATCTTCGACAACGATGGACTACCATGGAGGAGGAGGGTGTGCGTGTGTGCATGCGTGCGTGCGTGCGCGCATGTGAGAGTACGCACATGTGTTTAATCAGGTTCCATGAGCATGTTTGAACAGTATCCTATAGGTTTGCATTCTGTCAGTACGATGTGTATACAGCATATATGGCGGGTGAGCCTGAACAAGCTTTGAAAAGCGCACACGCATGCCTCTTATATCTGTCACATGTACTAGAATGTGTGTGTGTGTGTGTGTGTGTGTGTGTGTGTGTGTGTGTGTGTGTGTGTGTGTGTGTGTGTGTGTGTGTGTGTGTGTGTGTGTGTGTGTGTGTGTGTGTGTGTGTGTGTGTGTGTGTGTGTGTGTGTGGGGGGGGGGGGGGGGGGGTTCTTGTCGTGTGTCAGCGGTCCTTCGCTAGCGGCCCCCTTCACTGACCTTGATGCTGCCAGTTCCTACAGCATGCATCCTAATGCTTCGTTAATTGAGCTCTAATTACCACACACAGACAGACAGCGACGGAGGACGAGGGGAGGAAAAGCAGCTCGGAAAGAGAAGGGAACAGGGGGGTGGGGGTGTGGGGGGGGTCTCCGGTGAGGAGAAGACAAGCAGAAAGAGACGGAGAATAGAGGAGACGGACTATGACGAGCTCCCTCCGGGCTGCTCTCCCCAAAAATGTGGGAGGAGGAGGAGGAGGAGGAGAGATGAGAGTCAATAGAGCTGTGATTTGTAGCCACACGAAGCAGAAGGTGGACGATAAAAGTGGTACAGGGTGCAGTACAGGGCAGATTATAGCAGCGTGGGAGGCGGTGGGACGCCTGGTTGGCCCACGGAGCGTGCACGGGGGAGTTTTACACCCTCTATTCTTAGTAAAACCAAAACGGACCTCAGTTACAATTCTTAGTAAAACGGACTGACCTCTGTTACAACTGTACTTGGACCGATTCTTTCACCATGTGTTTCGCACCATAAATAGCCCCATGTATGTGCTCCTTTCTGCAACGTGCTGTGAGCTTGTAGACCGGCTATTTTTGGTGGGTGGCATGACACTGTTGTGCAAATAAGTATAATCAGAGACACTGACACATTTGAGGGAGTGAGTGGGGGAGTGAGTGGGGACTGTGTGTGTGTGTGTGTGTGTGTGTGTGTGTGTGTGTGTGTGTGTGTGTGTGTGTGTGTGTGTGTGTGTGTGTGTGTGTGTGTGTGTGTGTGTGTGTGTGTGTGTGTGTGTGTGTGTGTGTGTGTGCGTGTGCGCGCGCGCGCGCGCTGTGTAAACATGAGCTGAAATAGTGGATGTGAAGACTATAGGTTTGGGTGCTATCCATAACATTACATCATGACGCAAAGAGCACCCCATCTCTAAAAATCATAGTAGGTGATAAGGATTATCATCTGGAAATATTGTAATATGGCAAACAAAAATGACACATGTCAAAAAGGGCTTCATTGGAGTAGACAGCAGTTGGAACTTATTGGGGGATATGTTTATACAATCTCATTCTTCGTCCCTTGCCTCCTTCGTCCCATGCTGCAAGCCTTGTACCTCTTTGACGCAATAGATTCACATTATTGAACCAGCTTTTCCTCCGTTAATCTGCACATGGCTCCTGACACATACTGTGACAGTATAATCTGGCCAGAAACATAGGCTGTGGCCAAACTTGGCGAGGTGACTCACACCGTCCAGGCCCTCGTGTGGATTAGCAGCAAAATGTCCACCAGCTTTAGAGAAGAAGAAATAAGAAGTATAAGCGGCACTTATACAGAAGATGTACTGGAGGCCTGGCGTGGCTATGCAGATGTATTGACTGAAATAGTTGAGCTTGACAGCTAATCTAGCCCCTCTGCCCTTTAGCCTGCTTCCCAGACCATGCTGTCCTGTCCCAGCCAGTACTTTGTTCCTGTTCCAGTCCAGTTATATCCAGTCCAGTGTTCCTGCCCTGTCTAGTCCACTGCCCTAGGCCAACGTCCTTGCTTTCCGGTCGCCCTCTGCCATACCTGTTTGTTTGACTTTGCCTGTCCTTGGACTCTGAATTATTTCCTGCTCCCCTTTTTGGATTTGTTTGCCTGTTTTGGCTCCGTGGTTTCAGACCTTGCCTGCTTCACCAAACTATAAGCCTTGATCCTCTTGTTTTGAGGCGTTACAATTCACTGTACAGTATGAACCTTCTCTGCCTCAATTCATCTGCACTTTGGCCCTTTCCTCGGACACACACAAGGTGACGATAGAATTCATCTTCAACACAAGATGAGTGCATTCAACTTATTACAGGCAATATGAACCCTTCATATGTCATAAGGTAAAGACAGCTGCAACCAATTAAATTAATTTGTCTGATGTGTGTGCCAATGAACAAGCACTGGCCATAGTCAATAGTATGGCCATGAGTGCTTGCTAACTAGCAACTAGTATGCACAATTGCACATGCATCACTTTTCCACCGGGATACATGTGCTCATCTAGACTGAGTGGCAAAATATTGAGCAGCATTGGAGTTTGGAACAGTCCTGCGTAGTGTACTGTACCACCTGTTTCTAAAGGTCACATAATGCAGGAGGCAGCAGGACGTTGCGTTATTGAAAACGAGCGCTTGCACGGAATTTCTTGACAGAAAGTAGCTCATAACATGTCTATGGTGGATTCGTCTGAAACAAAAACTTTGCAGATAGAGTATAATTCAAGCATTTAACAAATGTACTGCTTCTGACAGAAGGTTCCGTCAGTTGGAATCCAACCAGCAACTGTTTCTGGCGTAAAGTTCCGTCTGATAAGCTTTATTATTGATATCAAACCGGATCGTGGATCGTTTGAGTAGTACCAAAAACTGTGTTTGGCAACAACAACAAAAAAGGCTTGAATTTGGGCACAGGTTCTTCCATGGCCTGAGTGTGCCTGCAGTTTCACGCCGATCTGTCCAACAGTGCCTGTGATTAGCTGCAGACAGACAGACAGACAGACAGACAGACAGACAGACAGACAGACAGACAGACAGACATACTGACTCACAGGAGCGAAAACATAATCCCTCGCCTTCGGCCGCTTCCGGTGGAGATAAGAACTTTAACAGAGGCCAGCAAGACAAGAGAGAGAGAGACAGAGAGCCAGGAGAAGGAGATAGTGAAACATATTTAAATGACAAATATCAACTTCAGGCATCCATCATAAAATGTAGCAATAGTGTAATAAATGTTATGACAAAACAAAGGTACGCCCTTGGGGCCCAAGCCTGGTGAGGTCTACTCTACCGTTTGTGTTATGTGAGAATGTTATTTATTTTACGCACACAGCTGCAGCATTCCAAACAGGAAGGCGTGTCAGGTGCTGCACTGCAGACACTTGTACAGATAGATGGTAAAAGTGACCTTTTGGCAGTGATTTTACGTCCGTTTTAAGGATGTCCTTTTTTTGCTCCCGATCCAATTCCGATCATTTGATTTTGAGACATACCGATACCGATCTTTTCCAATCCGATCTTTATATTTTTATATAACACTTATGCCATATCACAATAGCAAATATCCGAATGTATGTCACTCTAGTGTAGTCTGTTGTGTTGTGAATGTGAATATGTGAATATACTTTTATTAGAATGACTGTCATTGTGTTTTTTTTTTCTTTCTATGAAAGCATGGAATCATAGCAACATAATGATGTATTGGTTAATTAGAGTGAATACAGTTCTACAGCTTATAGAACTGAAGTCAAGTTAACACTCTTATCTCTCTCATTCAGAGAGAGTACTACAGACACCGATGCCATCATGCATAGCGGGGGTTGCATTTCCTTTGTTTTCATCATAGGTGTCTTTCACACCTCTGATGATCTCTGACTGGGACCAGAAGGAAAACAACTAGCATAGTTGTTTTTACAAAATCTCAATATTTATACATCTTTCTTTGAGATTGACATTAGACAATTAAAAATCCGAACTTTTCCCCCCGATTCCAATCTTTTGAAAATCATGTGGTCAGAGCCGATTTCCGATCACCCAATCAGATCGGGACAACCCTATAGTCCGTATTGTTTTGTTGTGGTTATACAGTACTGTTGATCGTCGTCCGTTCTCTTCTAATAAATAACGAGGTAATGATGTGCTTCATTCAATGAACAATGAATGTATAGCAAATAGCGACTGAAAATGTATCGTTATTGCCTACGTACTGCATACGTACTGCATACTGAGTGAGAGAGAGAGATCATGTGTCTATAGAAGACAATATTTAGGTAATCAAGGAATGTTTTCTGTACAATTTTACAATTACAATTTTACAATTTACAATTTAGGCATTTAGCAGACGCTCTTAATCCAGAGCGACTTACATTAGGCAAGAACAAGAGTATGGGAATACATCACATATATAAAATGCATTTATCAAGAAACATGCGTAAGCTAAGAACGTAACTAGAACATATCTATATAATGACACTATACATATTAAATATACATATATACTATACTATGCTATACATATGTACTATGATGTGCTATGACTACATACAATGCAATTATTGTGCTGTCTACATGACATGCTATAAGTCTGTTTCAAATGCTATCTAAGTCTAAAAAGTGCTATCTAAGGGGGTAGGATAAGTGCTATGGGCCATGATGGAGTCTGAAAAGGTGGGTCTTCAGACTACGGCGGAAGATTGGGAGTGATGCTGCAGTTCTGATTGCAACGGGGAGTGCATTCCACAGTTTTGGGGCCAGAAGGGAGAAGAGTTTGGGACGTGTGGAGCGTTGTCCCGGCGTTTTTAGTGAGGGTACTTCCAGCTTTCCTGCGTTGGCTGATCTGAGTGCGCGGGAGGGTTTGTAGGGTTCAATCATGCTTGCAAGATATGGGGGAGCCATACCTTTGGTTGCTTTGAATGCCAGCATCAGAGTTTTGTATTCTGTGCGGGCAGCGACTGGGAGCCAGTGCAGGGAGCGGAGCAGGGGGGAGACATGTGAGAATTTTGGCTGGTTGAAGACCAGACGAGCTGCGGCGTTTTGGATCAGTTGGAGAGGCTTAAGTGCACATGCCGGTAGGCCAGTAAGGAGCGAATTACAATAGTCAAGTTTTGACAAGACTGTTGTCTGGATTAGGAGCTGGGCTGATTCCTGGGTGAGGAACGGTCTAATTCGTCGTCTGTAGTGTCTTTGATGTTGTTCCCATATTCATACTGTAAATATATACGTATGCAGTGCACTTGTTGTGAGTAAGAAAATATACAAAATCAGTGGGCAGGGCTTAGCAGTTGTCAGTCTATACAACTACAGGCAACGCGTAGAGTATTTTCAACCGCCGCATCTCCAGTGCAGAGTCAAGAACAGAAGCATTATTCTGAAGCATAAAAAAAAAGACTGCACAGAACCCAACATGGTGAAAAGGGGGCACAGGCTTGGTGAATAATACAGCATTCAAACTCTGTAATACATAAAACTATTCGATTCAACAGGGTTATGACTAAAACACAGTCAGTGTTCTATTCTGGGTTGAGCCAGGAGTGTGATCAAAGTGGGACGGGGGGGGGGGGGGGGGGACAGGGGACAGGGGGGTTGATGGGGGCATACGTGTGCTCTTCATATCAGGAGAGCTACACCAGTATCAGGGCTGGCCATGCTGGGAGAGAGGGGTCGAGACTGATAAATAGAGTCTGAGGGCTGTCTTGGCCTGCCCAAAGACGACACGAGATAGGAGGACTTGATGCCTCCTGCACTTCTCCAACAAAAGGGCAGCGCATGCATTTCTTCCATCCTTCACGTGGGCGGAAATGGACAGATCTCCCCATGCGGGCTCCCTGATCTTCATTGGAACAATGTTCTCTTTCCCAATCTCCTGTCCTCGATCAGAAGCACTCTAGATCTATACCTCCTTCCTTGCTAATCTTTCTCTCTCTCTCTCTCTCTCTCTCTCTCTCTCTCTCTCTCTCTCGTTCTGTCTTTCTCTTGGGCTGTCGTGTTCTGCCTGTCCGACTCTCATTTCTCTTCCAGCTTCCTTTTATTTTTGTGGCTTTCCCACTGTTTCTCATCCATTCTCGTTCTTTCTCAATTTCACGTCTCTTTTCTTTTTCTCCGTCTCCCACCCTCCTCCCTGTCTCGGTCTCTCAGTCCCTCCTCCCCCTCACACAGCATGTTTAGCATTCAAGGCCTTTCCACTGCTGGCTGCTGCTGCATCACAGGCCTGTTTATTTCACGCAGCGTCTCTGAGAAAAAGAGATGCGATTCCTCTGGGGAGGGATGGGGCAACAATTTCTGTAATGCCTTTACAGCTGTGACACAATACACTTAGTTTAGTTTCGTTTTTTAGTTTAGTTTAGTGTAATTGATCATCTTCACAATATCAAGTACAAACTAGAAAAAGTGCCCTTCCGGGCACAGGTCTCCACCAGGAGGATAGGAGTGTGTGTGATGTTTGGCAAAATGTTTAGGAGGATGTTTTTTTGTATTTGTTTTTGCAACAATTTTCTTCATTTTGTTGAGGAAATGCAGAGCCAGATCACTCATAGCATCTCTGAGGATAGAATTCTGGATGAGCAGGACATGTGCAGCATTTTGTACAAAACGGGCCACTCCTGAAAACTTTGGAAGGCAATCTTAGCCAATCATCTGAGAAATCCAACAGACTCGTCTTGATCACATGACTACAGAGATCATGTGTACCGATTGCCATTTCTTCATACGCCTTTGATGGCAATTGGATGATTTGAGGCATTTTGTTCCAAAAATGTGTTTTGCAAAAATCAACCTGTTGGTGGCGCTATAACAGGCCAATGTGAAAAGGGTGGGATATATTCCTCAGCCTAGTAAGAAAATGTGTGAAAGATTTAACGTTTAATAAAATTGCATGCTGTGTTCATGATTTGAGGCTTTTGTTCAAAACGGGGCAATCTTGCAAACTGTGAAAGCCAATTATAGCCAATTAGGATGGAATATGAAATATCGGACAGATCCAACTTGAGCACATTACCATAGAGATACTGTGTAACGATTTGTGAGATTTTTGGACAGAATCTGGAGGAGTAATATCAAAAAATGTGTTTTACAAAAGTCGGCCTCCTGGTGGCGCTATAAAAGGCGGATGCAGAAAATGCAGGTGAAAGGTTTGTCCTTGGCCTCTAGGGAGTGTGCATGCAACGTTTCACGCAGATCGGTGCAGTTTTAGGTAAAAAATGTGAAAAGCTGCCTCATGGTGGCGCTATAACAGGCCGTTCTGGAAAATGTGGGGCAGAGGTTCATCGTTGGCATCCAGGGAGTGTGTGTGCAAAGTTTGGCATCGACCGGGTTAACGGTGCCGGAGATTAGCTGGTAACGGACGGACGGAAGGACGGACGGATGGACGGACACACGGACGGAGTGCAAAACATACTCTCTCCCCATGCCTTCGGCCTGGTGGAGACAATTATAGATCAACAAAAGAAAGAAAACAGTCACATGAAGGTGATCAAAGGGAATAGGCTGAAGCTAAAAGCTTATAAGTGCCTATTATTAGTATTATTAATAATATCTATATTAATACTAAATCAGTATCAACATCAACATTACTTTTATGACTAAATGTTTTTATGCCACGATTTTGCAACCCATTTTTTCACCCAGTGTCAATTATCTAATGTAATTCTGGGCGCTACACTTCCTCTGCCAACCTGGGGGGGCAGCGGACTGACCTCATGCTTCCTTCTATGCATGAGGAGTCCAAGCTGCTTCTTCTCACCTGACAGGGGGAGTTTCCCCGGCCGGACGTAGCGCGTGGATTGGAAGGAACACGTTATTCCGACCAGTTCCTTTCCCCTCCATCAGGCACCCCGGCTGGGGGAGGCAGTTTAGAGACCAGGATTACTGCATGTTTTTTGTGGGGGTACCTACCCTAGGGGACACGGGGAGAACATGCAAACACCACACAGAAAGGCCCTTTCGCCAACCCCGCCTCGGGTATGGGCACTGATGACGCGGAGGAGGGAACATGCCCCCAGTGCCCACAGCGGGAATCGAACCCAGGACCTTCTAGCTGTGAGGCGACAGCACTATCGACTGTGCCACCGTGCCCCCGTTGAATTGATATTTCTGCTGTAGTTGACATCCTCTGTCAAACCATTCCATATCTTCACCCCACAGACAGAGATACACATACTCTTCCGATTGGTGCTAGTACTATAGTGCTAGTGCTAGACTTACACGTCTGTATGCTTATAATTCACACCTACAGGTAGGACACGCACACAAGCAAAGAAAAAACATCTTCCAGCATGCACGTATTACTTCTTGACCACGAATGCACATTTTGTTTCGATGGCGTGATGCTACTGTAGGTTCAATCTTTAGCAGGTATTCTAGTTTCTTTGAAGCACTACTACACTGTTCTTGACCTTTTATCCTGCCGTTTGTTGACTATACAGTTGGAGGCCATCGATATTGTCCTTTTCTTTTTGCTGAGGTTTGCGTGATCTGCGCAAAAGGACAGTTAACCCATTTTGGGCGGGAACCCCTTTTGGTGTTTTAAACATTATGTTATAATTTAGCTATTGAAAAATAGCAGATCTACAAGCTCATAGCGCGCCACCGAGTGGCGCGCTACGAGCTTGTAGGTCTGCTATTTTTGAAAAATCGTGAAAATATTTATTTCAGAAAACTGGAGGATTTAGAAGGATTTTTTAAAATGTTTAGGTCAGGCCTAAATGGGTCAAATGATAAGGGACAATATCGGTGGCACCCAACTGTAGGGTTCAAGTTTACAGTGCACTGCTTACTCTGATTCCGTACAGTAAAGTCCCTCCGGATAAGAGTGTCTGCTTGTGCTAAATGCCTAAGTTTCGCGTGCTGTTTGCAATAATTTGCACCCAATCACAAAGACATGCACGCACGCACGCAATCTCTATTATGCGTACACATAAACTAATAAAACATTGATGGCTGTCAAATGTTAACGCCCCACTTTGGACTCGCTGCTGAGCTCCCATACTATACAATTAACCTCAAGTCATTTGCACATCAAATGCTGCAGACTTGCCTTCCCTTTCTCAAGGAGACCGATACTGTGCTTGTACTGTGTGGGTCAGGGTGCTAATGAGCAGAACTTGCGCAGCGTAGTAAGTAAGTTAATCCTTCTTAAATCTTGCAGTGATTATGTCAGAATTGTATGCAACACACCTTTATCTTATTTCAATTTAGGAGGGAATTATCGGGGCATTATACAATATGACACAGAAGTCACTGGATTTGCTTACATGGAGCATTGATTTTATCAATGCGTTGCGGCCCCTGGCTTTGTTTTTCTGCAACAGGCTCCCTTGGTGCAGTTGTAACCTATACAGGGTGGCTGATGCACGTGCGCACGCACGCACAAACACACACATCCATGCCCCCAGGAGCCAAAACACACACACACACACACACACACACACACACACACACACACACACACACACACACACACACACACACACACACACACACACACACAGGAACACACATGCAAAAAAACAAAAACAAAATATAGGCCTAGACACACAGAAATAGATCACACACACAGAGAGACACACTCACATAAGCCCGGAGACACACGCGCAAGAAACAGGACCACAGAAATGCACAAAAAACACAACAGCAAAAAAAAGAAAACACAAGAACACATACTGTATACACCACAACCCCACAGAGAGAGAACCCACATGAATGCAAAATATATTTGAAGCACACTCGCAGAAATAACAAACAAACTGACGCCCACAACACTGGAATCCACGGAACGGTGCAGGTGGGTGTAATTAAAAAGCAGCATATCTCCATGGAGCAGACAGAGGCTATCTGAGGAGACAAGGAGGTGGGAATGGGAACCACTTCAGCCTAAAGGCTCCGCTAATTACCTGTCAATGGAGAAAAAAGGCAAGGGGAGACCCGAGCTGGTAAATATTACTCTAACCCCTCCTCCACGTGTGTGTGTGTGCGCGTGCGTGTGCGTGTGTGTGTGTGTGTGTGTGTGTGTGTGTGTGTGTGTGTGTGTGTGTGTGTGTGTGTGTGTGTGTGTGTGTGTGTGTGTGTGTGTGTGTGTGTGTGTGTGTGTGTGTGTGTGTGTGTGTGTGTGTGTGTGTGTGTGTGTGCGCGCGCGCATCATACTGTGCTATATCAGCTCAGCGCTGATGTCCAATATCTTGGAAATGGGTCAGCATGCCATATGTTTATGTCATTTCTAGGTAATTGGCTGTGAATCGGCTCCAAAGCATGGGGACAGTGGGGGACACACCATGGTGTTGAATGAATTAATGAATAGTTTATTTCGATCTTTCTCCTTTTTCAGAGAGACATTACAAATTAAACAGTACTTTTAAGGTGATCGAAAAGGTATAGGCGGAAGCTTATAGTTTATTAGTGCCTATCCTTATCACAATGTATTCCAAGATACTAATGTGAATATACATAACATAAAAACAAACAAAAAAACATTACAAGCGGGCTGAAGAAGTACACAAAACAAAAGCGACAGAGCCATTGACGGTCACATTATTATTGTGTCAATATCTGTGAAAATAATCTGGATTATTTTGAGACCGATCCGATACCGATATGGCATTTTTTATGGCCGATTTCGATATGCTACCGATTATATCGTGCATCACTACAAATAATGTTACCTATAAAACAGTACAAATCTGTTCTGAAATCGTAATTTAAGTTATACGTATATCTGAGCATGTAACGGAGCAACTGAAACTGAGAATTGGATTGGTTGATGTGAAATCGTCATTCACTATTTAAAATGATCAATATACAATACAAAATAAATGTGTGCTCGTAACTGCATTAACCCAAATCATTTGAAGTAGTAATGCTATCCACCCAGTTCAGTGAAAAACAACCCATGCTTAATATTGTAAATATGGTAGAACTGGGGTTTTCCCCCCAGATTGAGGACGATGAGATTTTGCCCTCATGTCTCCTGAAAATCTGGAGGGAAAACAATGTTTTCTAATTGAGTTCTGAAGGATTCATTTATATGCTTTGAGAGTGTGTCCGCCACAGGCAAGTGCTTATCCATGCCGAGAGCTTTGCAAAACCAGAGGACACTGTATGCATACTTAAAAAGTTGTACGCATTGACAAAACAGTATTTTTTTCCCGACACATCAGGAGTGCTTGCACCTGATCTCCCCATATTTAAATAGTCCGTTTGAAGCTTGTGTCAAAGCCGACTCACTACTGCGCGCACAAATCAGGAATGGAAGAGAGAAGCGTTCACTCTTTGAGCGTGGTTCTTTTGAAAAAGTTCAGTAGCCAGATCGAGTCACAGCTATTTTAGTGTTTTCCCTGCCAATTAGGAAGGAATTGTCTGAAACTGTGTACTGTATGTTGGATGGGAACAGCCAGGGAGACCTTGCATTCAGTGCGGGCGAGTGAGCAAGTGAATTACTGAATGATAGACTGACTGTGCATGCATGGGTGCATCTAAATGTAATGCACAAAAGCACTGTGCATTATATATCGTACCGTATGTGGTTTAATTGTCTATACTGCATTTAGTGGCATATAAACTATATGTACAGTATATACAACAAGGTGACCTTGCTGCTGGAACGGTTGTGTTTTATGAAGACGCTATTTTGGCATGGTGTTGGCAGGCACAGCAGGGCTGTATATATGGGCCATATGCTGTGGGTGTGTGTCTTAGTTCAGTTGGACGCAGAGCGGCACTAAACGGTCCCGAGGTTCTGCCAGTGCGAGAAACAGAGAGCAAGAACGTATCAGTCAGTCAGTCAGTCAGTTAATATATCAGTGGCCTTGAGCAGTGGTGCAAGAAAAAGTACTCAAGTGTTTTACTTAAAGATGATTTTTCCAGTTTTTCATGTACTTCATTAGACCCCTTGTTGTGGTTGTTATGTGCAATGATGTCTTCCCTTTGTATTTAGGGTTTCTTCCTGGAGGCTGAAACCTTGACAGTCAAACGTGCCAATGAAAAAAACTGTGAAGTGACATCACAATATCATCCCCTCACCTAACCCCTCCCCCTTTATCATACAACAACAGCTGTGGGTGCGGCTTCAGTTAAGGTGGATCACCACAAATCACCAGGCAAACCAGGCATATTTAATGAACTGGTGGGCGTGTCCACATAGAAACGACATTTTAACAAATACTGTACACGTTTTTGACTCATGGGCCGGTCGGCCCAGAGTAATCTAGTAAGAGAGTGGCGACACGCTTTGATCTCGCCGCAAAGCGGGGTGCTATGGGCTATAGTTCCAAACATTGGAACTATCCCATAGAATGAGATAGAATGAGCACTTCCGCATTCCATTGTTAACAATGGGAGTCAACGCTAGTGTCGCCACTATCTTACTAGATGACGTTCACAAAATATTTCCACATCCCTTTCAGTGTGTGCATTATTCGCATTCAGGACGGGGACCCATTTTGGTGTTTTAAGCATTACTGTATGTTATACTTTTTTGAAAAATCGTGAAAATGTGGCACAAATCTTTGAATATATATTCTTTTAGAGCGAACGTTTTTATGAAGCATTGCTCTTTGGCTCTGCTTGCGTTTCATTCCATACTACTGTCTGTAAGACGTAAGAAAAGCTCAAATAATCATAGACATGAGGAGGTCAGTGTACAGTGTAAGTGCTCTGCAGGGAATACAGACAGACACATGTCTGTGTATATATACAGTACCTCACTGCACTGCATATACAATGCATTCTGCAAACCCGTGCGCGCCACTCTCTTTAAATACCCGCTAGGCATTTCAAGTCCCCGGTGACAACAACAGGGACAAGTATCATGTCTAATATCATGACAGCCTTAGAAACAAATTGAAGCATTAATTGAATCTCTTTTCACATTGAGGCCTGTCTGTGACAATGTGCATGTCTTTTGATGGCATTTTGTGTGTGTCTGTCTGTCTGTCTGTCTGTCTGTCTGTCTGTCTGTCTGTCTGTCTGTCTGTCTGTCTGTCTGTCTGTCTGTCTGTCGCTGACATATTAATGGAATTACTCTCCACAAATTTACTGCAAACTCTTCATCACTCATCTTTTTCTAATAA
This sequence comes from Electrona antarctica, assembly GCF_951216825.1. NCBI lineage: Eukaryota > Metazoa > Chordata > Actinopteri > Myctophiformes > Myctophidae > Electrona > Electrona antarctica. The sequence goes on along the minus strand of NC_136791.1, from coordinate 20,141,943 downwards.
GAGTAAAGAAGAGCTACATGTATGGGAACAACCCTTTGATTTGCATTCTTAAAGGCTTTCCTTTTCTGTTTCACTGGGAAACCTAAAGGTTAGCCTGCCTTCCCTCGTACTGGGAGAGCTGGGGAGTGTTGTCGCCCCACGTGAGGACCTCTCTGCTTGCTCCTCACCGCTTAAGGGCTTGATGAGAGGTAAGCAGCTGGAACGGATTGGTGTCCACTGCAATGGCCTTTATTAATGACCCTTAACGTGGTCCATGACACGGAAAGCAGCTCTGCGGTCCAAAATAAAGACTTTTAGGTTTGTTTTATTTTCTGTATGTGACACAGCAGCAACACCCCCCCCCCCCACACCTTAGGCCCAAACCGCACCAATGATTCACCATGCAACTCCTTGCAGCCAAACGACGGTTAATTGCGAGGAGTTGCATGTAGTTGCATGAAACCATTATCCCCATTGGCAGTTGCAAGGAGCTGCATTGGTGTGACATGTACTTAAAACGGTTTTGTTGCAAGAAGTTGCATTGGTGCAGTTTTGGCCTAATTTAGACCACAATGGACACATCACATTGCTCCTAATGGCATATTGACATTTGACGCAATGCCACTGCAAGCAATTAATTTATTCTTAACATGTCACGGCACCTGACACTTATGTAACCTGCCAATAGGCTTTTGTAGAGTGCCAATAATTGGAGTGCTGTTCCGCATATGCTCAAGCCATATTGTGGACTAATGTGAGAGAGAGAGAGACTGAAAGTGAAAGGTATACCGATGCAGGCTATTTTGAAGGTTAGACAAGCCCTGCTGTCAACAATTACTGCTTCATCCAAAGCACCTTTCAGAAACAATCCCCCCGACTGAGCTGCTCAGTGGTCAACAACAGCACTAAACTATGGAAGGCCAGGGCAGGCCTCAGGCATGTGCATTTGTACAATCCCCTCATTCAAAGGGGAAAGACGGCTTTAGTTCCATCTGAGTGGCACCAGAATGTCTGAGACTCCTACCTGAATCCTAAGCAATACAGCGCTACTAAAGCTCAAAATGATCTCATGGATCATTTCAAGAAATTAAATGCTCTGTTAGAGTCTGTCAACATAACATTGTCTCATAGTTGACTGTAAGTTTGGTCCATGTTCTCATTCAGATTTTATCACCGGCAAAATAACAAAATACACGGAGAACGCATGTATTATCCTGTAGAAATGAGTATATTTGCTCAAATATGAAGCTATCTCCCAGCCAGACTACAATAAGAAATGAGCTACAGGCAATTAGAGGTTTTATGGTGCACTGGCAAGACACACATTTAATTGGCGACACTGGGAGTTTGGCTTCGTCAATTTGAGACAGCTAGGTGCACAGCATGCCAAGGCAATGAATGTGTACAACTGCTTGTCCATAGTATAGCACACATCAATCTACTATAATAAGATTCCCTGCGGTGAGCACAGAACACAAGTATTCATCTGCCTACACATATGTCATGTCCTAGTATGCAGTGGTGGGAAAAAGTACTCAATAGTTTTACTTAAGTAAAAGTACTACCAGTACTGCAATTTAGAACTACTTCGTTACAAGTAAAAGTACAGAATTGAAAATGTACAAAAGTATTGGGGTCAAAATGTACGTAAAGTACCAAAAGTAGAAAGTACCTCAAAGTGGGGTACATTGCATCCACTGGTCAATCCAAGGGCCTACCACTCCACTCTCTTGATATGTTCTTTCCCAACTCTTGGAGAGTATGTAGGCCTTTCCCTGGACCTTCTAGCCCCTAGGATGACCCGAAGCCCACCACTTAAAAACCACATGCTACGGTGCCCAAATCTGAATTTAGGTGCTCAAATGAACTCAAACTGAAGCAATTCAGTAAAGGTCAACACTTCCTCCTGGGTCATTTTAGGGGCTGGGACCTCCAGTAAAAGGCCTAAATACTCTCCAAGAGTTGGGGAACAACATATCAAGAGAGTGAAGTGCTAGGCCCTTGGATTGACCCAGGACCAGTGATTCAATGTACCCCACTGAAAAATAGCAGATCTACAAGCTCGTAGCGTGGCACTCGGTGCCGCACTACAAGCTTGTAGATCTGCCCAAAGTTGAAGGGCTTCAACCTTGGGTACTGGGTAGCTGAAGTTGAAGCTCTGCCCTTCAACTTTGGGCACTTTTACATGTAGGCTGACCCAAAGTTGAAACAGTTGCCAGGGGGACATCTTTGGGCCTGGGGTCCTCATCGTTGGATATGTTGTTCCCACAACCAAGAAGAGTATTTTACCCTTTACTGGAGGTCCTAGGCCCTAAAATGACCCCATGAGGAAGCGTTGACCTTTACTGAATTGCTTCAGTTTCAGTTCATTTGACCACCTTCTTTCAACTTTGGGCACTTTTACATGTAGGCTGACCCAAAGTTGAAACAGTTGCCAGGGGGACATCTTTGGGCCTGGGGTCCTCATCGTTGGATATGTTGTTCTCACAATCGAGAAGAGTATTTTACCCTTTACTGGAGGTCCTAGGCCCTATGCTACTAGGCCTAGGCCCTATGCTACTAGTCCTACATTGTAGATCTCACGTCATAAATGTGTGGGCACCCCTGATGTAGGACTAGTAGCATGCAAAGTTTGCATTGAGAATGCATTGGACGTTTAAGTTAAATAACTCAGAAACTACAAATCATTTCAATGTAAAAAGTTCCAGCATTTGTCTTCACAGTAAGCTGAATTATAAAATGTGTCAATGGAGTTTCTAGGTGAAAGTGATTTTTTTGACGTGCCATAGAGCTGCCATTGAGCCACATTATAAATGTATCAAATTTGAAAGCACTATATTTCTAAAACTATGAAACATTTCAAAGATTCCTTTTCAGGCAAACATGTCCACCGTAAGATGAACCTAAATAGGTTTGAATGGGGTTTCTAGGTGTAAGTATGTATAGGACTAGTAGCATGCCAAAGTTTGTGCTTTTGCCATTGAGAATGCATTGGGCGTTTAAGTTAAATACGGGGGGGACATATTTTGACAGCAGAAACTGCCTGTCATAATTTCTCCTGCCTGTCATAATTTCTCCCTATTCCAAAGCCCCCCCAGGTACATTATATATTTAAACTATTTTCAGCAATGGTACACTTATTTTTTCAGTGGGTAGATCTTGTTGAGCTGGTCATTTTGAAAGTAGATCTCACATCATAAATGTGTGGGCACCCCTGGAATAGGGGAAGGGGATCAACGTCACGTGATTCCCTTGTTTGACCCGGCAAAAAAACTCGAATATGTGTCTCACAGAATATAATTATAGAGGGTATGCACTTGCATAAAGTCAGTGGCAAATCGAGTGGCTATGTGAGTGGCAAAGTGAGTTTAACGTTGTTTAATGCAATCAGATGGGACCTTTCTGTTTGGATGTATGGGCTGTCAAGGCCAGAAAGTCGTTTTTTGCTCAGTAGGCGTTCCCGGCTTTCCCCACATAACTTCAGCGTATGATGATGATGTTGCGCGCATACCCTCTATTGGCGGAAAGAAAGATTAGAATATTTGGCAGTCCTGTTTTCGTTTTTCACAAAATCGGTGGTTGTAGAGGAGCAGGTGCACAATTGCATGCACTGACTACAATACCATATCATGTACACCAGTACACCACACCATATGACGAAAAAGAACGGAAACATAAAATGCAATTCCATTAGTGAAAGCTGTGTTCTTTTACCCGGTGAAGGAATGGCGGATTGGGCCAAGCACTGAAATACCTGTATGTGTGTCTCAAAGGCGACCATGTTTTCTGCCCCACAAAAGGAGGGGCTGGAATCAACGCCGCAGCTTGTGATCGGGTGAGACAGGCTGTCAGTGCGGTATAGGGAGGGAGTGAGCGCTCCGCTCATTGTAGGCTAGGGGGACGAGGATTTACTATTCTCTGCCTATCGGGTCGCAACTGGAACGGGGCTGAGTCGGCTCAAGTGAACTTCGCAACGTTCGACACGGCATCTCACTCGCTTTAGCTCGTTCGGTGGCGTCTCTCGTGGCTCAAGTTTGCTTGAGACGGCGCCCCTCGGTCGCGGTCTGAAACTACAGGACGAAAGTCCCTCCCTTTGTGGTGCAGAAAACTGTTCTTTGTTTTGTATGCTAATCACAAATGATGTCCTTATAAGCTTGCGCATGTAGAGCTCATCAGCTAGTTAGCATAAACCACTGTGCTGTGTCTGTACTGGTATAGGGCATAGAGTATATAAAAGGATAGAGACTGAACTGGCGCGAAGCTCCGCCCCCCCAGCTATTCATGTCAGTGGAAGTTGCTCAGTGGCGTTTTGAAGCACCCGGAAGACTGCCGGAAGTACCGTCTCAGAACGTCTACTTCCGCATTTGACCACCAAATTTTGGTGGTCAAATGCGGAAGTGCAACCGAGCGCTCAATGTTAAAGCCCAGCTGCACGGGGTTTCCCGGTCATGAATCCACGGGTCCGCCTGTAGTCCCTCCTCCTACCACTAGGGAGGAGAGCTTCAACGTTGAATAGCCTCACTGGCCCCTTGGTATAGGGGGACTGCAGTAACTCTAGTCCAGTAGTTCCCAAACATTTCAGCCTATGACCCAAAACAGGAATTAGATATTCGCCCGGGGGACCCAAACTAGTGAAAATGGCAGATCTACAAGCTCTTTGCACCACGTTGTGAGCTTGTAGATCTGCCATTTCCACTACTTCTTAAATGTTCGTTGTAATTTATCGAATTTCTTCGATTATATTCTTTCATTTCTTCATGACATTACTGAAAAAAAGCCTTTGGGTATTTTGTTATTAATTCATGAAAAGTTGAGCTTTTTTTGGAATGTTTTTTTTGTAAATGTTTTGAAATAATAATAATTAAAAACCAAATGCAGGAAACAAAAACTAAGGGGACCCGTAACATTGTGTCCACAACCCACACATGGGTCCCGACCCAGTGTTTGGGAACTAGTGCTCTAGCCCCCATGGTCCATTCGTTTCAGCTCAGCTAGCTGCCACACACACACACACACACACACACACACACACACACACACACACACACACGCACACGCACACGCACAGGCACAGCCTGCAGCTAGAACCTGACTAAGCTCTGTAATCGCTGACAAACCACAGGGACGTGCCATGTCTCGCCGCAGAGGAGCAGGGATGACGGATATGTATAGCAGGCGTATGCACACATACGCACGTGCACAACAAGCACGCAATGTACGCAAACACACACTGACATTAAAGGGATAGTTCAGATTTTTTTTAACTTAAGCTGTATAAATACTTGCCATTAACATAGTGGTTGCAACTGTATTAATTGATTGCCCGAGTCCCGTGGTGGGAGTTCTGCTCTGGTTTTGGTATAATATTAAGTAGTTCCGGTCATTTTGTGGGGGGCACAGGGGGCCACGCATTAAAAGTAAATTAATCCACACAATTAACGCTCTGAATTAAAGAATATATATTCAAAGATTTGCGCCACATTTTTACGATTTAAACTAAAAAAATAGCAGACCTAGTGCCGCGCTATGAGCTTGTAGATCTGCTATTTTTTCAATAGCTAAACTATAACATAATGCTTAAAACACCAAAAGGGGTTCCCCTCCTAAATGGGTTAAATAGATGTAGCTGTCTTGAGTTGTGCCTCTCTCAAATGGAATAATAAAACGTGTATAGGCTAGAATGCATTAATTAATTTAAAGCTTAATACGTTTCAACTCGTCATTAAAAATATATTCAAATAGTAGTTTAGCACCACCACCCCAGCATACACCTCCATGTGGGCTCTGTTGATCCTTTATGGGGGTCTATTTTGTTCCATTCCCTGTAAAATCTAGTTGACAAATCATTTATTATAATTAATGCTTACAGGGAGTGAATGAAATGAGACAGATCGAGCTGTGAAGCCAAATATGCTTAAATATTTATGCTCTATAAATTAGCATAAGCTCTGACTGTACTATCTGCTGTTAATAATTATGTGCTGTTACTGAGGTTAATAATCGTGTTAAAACACTTTGAGAGCCCAGGGTCAGTTGGAACCAGCAAATCAGTGTGCCCAGCTTGCACCTTCAGAGCCCATTTGAAGGTGACACAGGACTCCATCTCAATTCACCAATAGCTAAGACGCGGCCTCTCCCACTAAGACACTCCCACTTGGACACTTTCCAGCCGGGCTAATTCATTCCAATGTAAATATCATGGATTTTACATGTTAAATACTGGTTAGTTTTTGGAACCAGACCTTAAAAATCTCTTCCAAATCCGTCAACAAGGCCTGCCATATGCACTGGAAAAATATGTGCGTGGCATTTCTTTTTTAAAACTATTGGTGGAGCGGTTTGTCTAACCCATGTTATGCTTAGCCGTGATTGGACCACAGCAGTTTGGGGAGGGGCTTAGCTATAGGTCAATTGTGCAGATAGCATATAGCATCTATACCAAAACACCCGCGGGAGGATCGCTGACCACCCCGATGCATGATTACTTCTAACGCGACTAGTGACGGGACCGCGATGGGCTGTCAAAAACACAACCTTTGGTTATAGAATCATTGAGTAAGCGTTATTAGCGTCAGAAGATTTTGCCTCCCGTCCCTTAGAATGGAGGGGGAGCACTTTTGATGACACACTAGACTGTAGTGTGAAGCGCGCTGATATCAAACAAGTAATTCTCTGTCTTTTGGATCAATACTCCGTCCTGGGCACATAACGTAATCAATTAATAGGACGGAAGATCTCCGTTCTGGACTCTCAAGGTGTTAATGTATATTCAATCAATAACATTGAGGATTTTACTGTAAACTACGCACAGACTCGCAATGTGCACAACACCACGTGCATGTAAGCACACATCATAGAGAGACACTCTGTCTGGATGCATCTGATTCCATGCCACACCCGTCGATGCAAAAGTATAGGTTTTGTTGCCTTGTCCCTTCTCTGCATAATGCATCAATGTTTTGTCATTGCGGAGGGCCACAAGCTGCGTCGGAGCCACGGAGGGGCCGTGGCTGATTTAATATGACAGCGACACAAGGCCGAAGTATCCATCACAGGGGAGTGGCCTACATTCACAGACTCCCAAATTGCCTTCGTCCCATTCACAGCCTCCTCCAATATGGCACACCTATCACAGGGCTGATCTACGGCATGCCAGGGCGCCCAAACAGGGTGTCACCATGCAGAGACAAATGGACAACAAGGCACTAAAGAAAGGGACCGATCGCAGTGACACTCTTGAAACTGGGCCACGTACTGTAGCTAGTATGGGCTTCAATGTCCGGACGTCCAAACTTCACGCTCGCTCCATCTCTCTTTCTCTTCAGTGACTTTATACAAACTCTCCCGCTCTTTCTCTCTCACCCTATCTCCTTTGTATCCATGAGCTCTGTTAAAGTGTTCTGTTGCATTTTAAAAAATACTTTGGGAACAAATAAAATATACCTGACCGTAGACAACTTTTGGAAGAATTTAACGACGGAAAGAAAAAGACACATTTAGGAAAATGTTTAGGAAATTTTTTTATCACACAATTTTTGTAACCAGATTTTTTTTTAACCAGTGACTATTATCTAATGTAATCCTGGGCGCTACACTCCCTCTGCCAACCTGGGGAGAGCAACGATCTGACCTCATGCTTCCTTCTATGCATGAGGAGTGCAAGCCGCGGAATCCAAGCCGGGGACTTTCTCCGGTTGGACGTAGCACGTGGAAGTAACACGTTATTCCAACCAGTTACTTATTTCCCCTTCACCAGGCGCCCCGGTTGGCCAGGGGGAGGCAGCATAGAGACCATGATTATTGCATTCTTTTGCTAGGGTACCTACCCTATAGAGCGTCGCAGTCCCGCCTCCTACCCTGGACCAGGAAATTAAACCCAATGCATTTTCCAGGGTAGGAGGCGGGACTGCGACGCTCTATAGTGGACACAGGGAGAACATGCAAACTCCACACAGAAAGGCCATTTTGCCAACCTCACCTGGGTAGCCTCGATACCCAGGCTTTAATTTCGTCTGCACGAAAAATGAAAGCCTGGATTTACGCATGGGCTGCACTGGCCTAAACGTGGGAGTCAACCCTTCCGCGTAGGCGTCGCTTCAAATGATGTGACGTCAGGGCTCTGATCGGTGTGCACCCGTCAAAATAACACCGTGAGGAAATCATTACCAGTGGAATTTCTAACGAGGCTATGCGAGGAAAATGAGGAGATTGGCTAAAAAACCCACCACACCGTCTAAGAAAAAAACCAACGTGTGCCGACTCTGTGGAAATAACTTTGACAGTCCGTTAGAATGGTATACTCCAGCAACCAGTGGTTTCTGCTTCTGGTCGACACAATAACAGTGCTGCACTGGGGGGAGGAGAGACCGGGGCTGACGGACAGATCGGTGAACCAATGGTGGGGGTGCGTAAATCTGAGCCGCGGCCCTCCCATCTAGGCCAGAAAGGTCTAGCGTTAGCTCAGGCTAGGGTATGGGCAATGATTGTCATTTTTTTTAATGTATTTTCAGTCCGATAACTCACAAATAGATTTAACCAATATTTATTATAGAATGATAATACAAGTGTGCATATAATATTTTATCTTGGCGTTCGGCTCTGCTACATTTTCTCCCTGCTCGGCACAATCATGCAGGGAGATAGATATACAATAACAACCCCCCCATGGGGAACAGAAATAACAGAGCCCACCGGTGGTGCTGGGGTGGTGCTGGGAGCAAACATCACAACAACAACCAGGAACCATATGCATAAGGAAGGCAGGAAGAATGCATGCAGTCTATAGGTGAGCTTAAATACCCCGCCCAATTGGTCAGGTGACTGCCACATCAGCGAATGACATGTGGGTCTTGCAAACACTCTATACACCTACATAGTAATGCAGCATAATAATAATAACTAGAAAAAGTGCCCTTCTGGGCACAGGTCTCCACCAGGAGGATAGGACTGTGTGAGATGTTTGGCAAAATGTTTAGGAGTAATATAAACATGTTTGCCTTTGATGGCAATTGGATGACTTGAGGCATTTTGTTCCAAAAATGTGTTTTGCAAAAATCAACCTGTTGGTGGCGCTATAACAAGCCAATGTGAAAAGGGTGGGATATATTCCTCAGCCTAGTAAGAAAATGTGTGAAAGATTTCACGTAAATTGCATGCTGCGTTCATGATTTGAGGCTTTTGTTCAAAACGGGGCAATCTTGCAAACTATGAAAGCCAATTATAGACAATTAGGATGAAATATGAAATATCGGACAGATCCGACTTGAGCACATGACCATAGAGATACTGTGTAACGATTTGTGAGATTTTTGGACAGAATCTGGAGGAGTAATATCAAAAAATGTGTTTTACAAAAGTCGGCCTCCTGGTGGCGCTATAAAAAGCAGATGCGGAAAATGCAGGTCAAAGGTTTGTCCTTGGCCTCTAGGGAGTGTGCATGCAACGTTTCACGCAGATCGGTGCAGTTTTAGGTAAAACATGTGAAAAGCTGCCTCATGGTGACGCTATAACAGGCCGTTCTGGAAAATGCGGGGCAGAGGTTCATCGTTGGCATCCAGGGAGTGTGTGTGCAAAGTTTGGCATCGACCGGGTTAACGGTGCCGGAGATTAGCTGTTCACAGACGGACGGAAGGACGGACGGACACACACACACACACACACGGACGGAGTGCAAAACATACTCTCTCCCCATGCCTTCGGCCTGGTGGAGACAATAATAATAATGAATTTTTATAGCGCTTTTCCAAGTGCTCAAAGTGCTTTACAATGGTTCATTCATTCATACATTGGGAGGTGAAGCGGCGAACAGTCAACGCCAGCGTCCTCACTTCCCACGTTCACACACCAAGGTTGGCAAGCTCACACCGACCAACTCATTGGAGGCAATTTATTGATTTATTTTAACCCCTCTTACTGTACCTTACTGAGCTGACTGGCAGCAGGCGGGCCGCTGCTGTTGACGGTGTGGCATTTGAAGTTGAGCAACGAGTCCCCCGCGGCGGCGTCTCCTCCGCGGCGCTGCTCTCTGCTCGCCGCGTCCCTGTCACCCTTCACGGAGGAGGAGCCGCTGTCACCCTGGGGGGGCGCGGCGGGGGCATGCTGGAGCGCCATGCACGACAGACCCAGGAAATTAGACGGGCGGATCAGAAAGGCCTCCAGAGCGATGTTGGCAGACACCTGAGGAGAGAGAGAGAGAGTAAAGTAAAGAGTGGGGAAAAAGTACTCGATTGTGGGTACAGGCTTTAGTTTAGACATACTATATACCGACAACCTACCTCAAACCCTAACCCAACCCTAACCCAACGGGAGCAGCGCATGTTCCACCGCATGTTCGACCATGGTTTCCACATATCGGTTCCTTGGTGTGTCTTATCTGTGTGTGCGTCCCCTCAATTGTTTTACTTAAGTAAAAGTATCAGTACCGCAATGTAGTGGAGTAAAAGTACAATATTTGCCTCTGAGATAGAAGTAAAAGAGTATAAGTAAAAGTACTGGACATTGGAAACACTCAAGTAAAGTACAATAGGCCTACCTCAAATTGTACTTAAGTAAATGTACTTAGTTACTTTCTACCACTGGAGAGTGGCATGCGAGGGAGGGAGGAAGACAATTTGGGTGTTTGATGGAAGATGGGGATATTTGATCTTCTTTTCCTTTCAGGTTTTCCCTTCAGGTGTCGCCAACAGCGAATCATCCACCTCCATCTCACCCTGTCCACTGCCTCCTCTTCTCTCACACCAACTAACTTCATGTCCTCTTTCACTGCATCCATACATCTTCTCTTCTCTTCCTCTAGGCCTCCTGCCTGGCACTTCCAACATCCTTCTACCAGTATACTCACTATCCCTCCTCTGTACGTGTCCAAAACATCTCAGTCTGGCCTCTCTTATCTCCAAAACATCTGACATGTGCTGTCCCTCTGATGTACTCGTTCCTGAGCCCTTCCGGGATATTTGATATCCATCCATCCATCTTCAACCGCTTATCCGTAGTCGGGTCGCGGGGGCAACAGCCCAACCAGAGTGTTCCAGACTTCCCTCTCCAGAGCAACATTAGTGACTTCCTCCTGGGGGATCCCGAGACGTTCCAAGGCCAGTGAGTCGATGTGTTTCCTCCAACTGCGCCTTGGTCTGCCCCGAGGTCTCCTCCCAGTGGGACGTGCCTCGAGGACCTCCCTAGGGAGACGCCCGAGAGGCATCCTAACCAGATGCCCGAACCACCTAAGATGGTTCTTTTCCAGGTGAAGAAGCAGCGGAGGAGTCTCTCTCGTGTTTGATGCCAGCCACCCGTCGAAGAAAACTAATTTTGGCCGCTTGAATTCGCCGATATTTTATATAATTTATATATTTAATTTTACATTTCCATATTATTAATTTATCAGATGGATTTAGTCAGTGTGACTGCGACAGTGCGACTGTGTGGCCAGAGGAAATATTTTTCTATCTTTCCTGTACCTCCATTCCAGCTATATCTAATCAGCACAGGCCAAATTAACTCCTCATTATCCAAAGGAGCGAGATGAAAGGTGCGGCGAGGCGATTGCCCCGCTCAATCAACCTTTGTGTGTGCACGTGTGCGTGCGTGCGTACCTTGGAGATGGCATGGTGCTCTGTGGTCAGCGCCAGGTCAGCGATGCGCTCCACACACTGCACGATGCGCGTGCACGCCCGGGCCTCGTTCTGTGCCATCCACAGGATGTGTTCCTCCACCAGCATCATGTTACTGGCTATGTCCGAGATGTAGTCCCCCAGCTGTGGACGCACACACACACACACACACACACACACACACACACACACCACCAGCATCATGTTACTGGCCATGTCCGAGATGTAGTTTCCCAACTGTGGGCACGCACGCACGCACGCACGCACGCACGCACACACACACACACGCACGCACGCTCGCATGAACACGTGCGAGCAGCAACTGTTGTGTGCTTCAGGCATGTGCACGCACGCACGCACACACACTACTTTTCGCATGCTCACTCAGTCGCTCACTCGCGCGCACACACACACACACACACACACACACACACACACACACACACACACGCACACGGTACATCATTCCCGCAACAGACACATTCATTCATAATCTGCAGTCAGAATTACAAGATGTGAGGTTTCATTCATCATGGCGTTAGATTTAATTTAGATTAGAAGCTCAGATGGGGCTATAATCACTTCCTGGGGATGACATGACATGTCATTCACACCTACTTTTCACTGTTGATCCGATTGATTGAGCAAGAGAGGGACACATTTGATTTATTTTTATATCCCCCCCCCCCCCCCCCCCCCCCAGCCCCATCCACCTTCTTTTTGACGATTATCTCTGGGGGATAGTCAGTAGACTGACAGAACAGGTATAGGGTAAAACAAATTGGGATCCCACAAATTGTCTTCACTTACAGCATTGTATTCAGCAACGTTTTGGTCGCTCAGACCTTCATCAGGCATGAAAAACACTTTTTCAGACACAGAAAAAAAATAAAAAAACAGGTTGCAACTCGCATCGCGAAAGACTGTGGCGTTGTTGATTGGCCATTTTTGCTATTTGTGCACGACACCATTGTTACAACAAGGGTTTAGGGTTAATCGATTTAGTCAGTCATAATAAATCTATTCGAATTGTCTGTGTCGATTTGTTGATTATATACACATATATTTTTTAAATGCTTCTCATTTACAACATTACGTCGGTTTACTATAATGGGTTTTTGAACAATTGAATGAGAGCTAAAGACTGTCTCTGGCCACTGGGAGACAGAGGATATGGTTCACCTAAGGTAAAACATGTAACTAGCCCCCACACCCACCAACAAACAACACATCTTCATGAGTGTAATTGTAATTGTCATTCAGGTCCATCGTCACCATACTGTAAGCAAGAGGGAGGAGGATGAGAGGAAAATGTTAAGCTGTCTGGAATCGATCGAAGGCTCTAAGCCAGTAAAAAAAGGTTCAACAAAAATGTTCAACAGAATAAAAAATCCATACATTTAGTGTGTGTGTGTGTCGTGTGTGTGCGTGCGCGCCCGCACGCACATGTGTTTAATCAGGTTCCATGAGCATATTTGAACAGTGTACATTTGCATTCTGTCAGTACGTACGATGTGCATATATACTGTATGGTGGGTGAGCCTGAGCCTCTATATCTGTCATAATGATGTGCTAGAATGTGTAATGCATGTACATTATAGTATGTGTATGTATCCATGACTCGGCATGTAGTTATGTGTGCGTGTGTGTGTAGGGGGGCTATTTTGTGGGCTGTGGGGGAGCCTCTGCTCCTAAAGCCCAAAAATTGCAGCGTGTATAACACTGTTGCCATGGCTCTGCAGTTAGCCTCAGCTAGCCTATCTCCCCACGCAATCCGCTGAAGCTGGCTTTTTCACCTACTCAAACTGAGCTGTGAATAACCTGAGGGCGCCATACATCCATTTAAAGATGGAGTGCCGATGGAGGGTGGATTTTTTCCACCCTTTTTCCACCCTAATACATGATCATCAAAAAAGAAAAGAAAAGTGTACAGTTACATTTGCTAAAATTTTGTTTTTATGTGGGCACGCCCACCAGTTCATTGAGTATGCCTGGTTTGCCTGGTGGGTGGTGAACCAGCTGAACTGAAGCTGCACCCACAGCTGTAGTTGTACTGTATGATAAAGGGGGAGGGGTTAGGGGAGGGGCTGATAGTGTGATGTCACTATATTACTGTTTATTTCATTGGCACATTTGACTGTCAAGGGTTCAGCCTCCAGGAAGAAACCCTAAATACAAAGGCAATACACCATTGCACATAAAAACGACTCCAGGGTGTCTAATGAAGTACTGTCACCTCATAGACACATGAAAAACTGGACAAATACAAAAATTGTGGCACTCCCTCTTTAAAGTTGAGCTGTGGAGAACCTGAGGGTGCCATGCATCCATTTAAAATTGAGCCCGTCGACGTCAACTGTTCTCCGGCTGCACCTCACATGTTTATTCTTGCCCTTGTCCTCCTTAAATCATGGTCATTCAGAAACGTCTTGAGTGCAGGAAATGCATAAATAATCTCCGGGTACACAGGAATAGCAGCTAGCAATAATGTGCAGTTTAGTAGTCTCCCTAAATTGCATGTTAACAGAAGATTGCAGATTGCAGCTGAAATGGGGGAAATTAGCAGCCCAGCAGGGTCTGGGATTTGTTTTGGAGCTGGAGTCAAGTAGGCTAGCCAACGAGCAGAGCAGGGAGAGGCTCATGCATACATGCATATACAGTCTACTGTGATGACATTCACTGCACTATAAACAGCCCGTACGTCCAAAAGGAAACACACTTTGGCTTTATTCACAGTGTCGTTCTCGGAATGAACAATGACGCAGTGGTCAGGCACGTTGTAAACAGTGGTGTAGAGCAGGGGTTCTCAACGTTTTTTGGCTGGGGACCCCTGGGGAATTCTTTGGCCATGTCTCACAACCACCGCCCCCCTCCCCGCCCCCAATACAAATTGACCGCTACAATAATCTTAATAATAGAGAAAATACATCATAAAATAAATAGCCTACTGAAACCAGATATAATCATTAAGGAAAGTTTATGCATACATGTACTATGTGTACAATGTAAACTCTTAATTTCCAGTTTCCAGCCATTCTTCTTTTTTTTATAATCTGGGGACCCTCCACAATATTTTGATTATTATTACAAATAAAAACTTACAAAACATACATTAGCCATTGCCGCCCTGTATACTATCTACAAGCTATTGTGATATGTTGATGTCACTATAGCGTGTGACAACGTGTACGTCACCAAGAGGGGGGCGGCGTCTAAAGAGCTAGGGACGGCCCCCTGGTGGGCATTAAATTCTAGCCCGCATCACTCAGAATAGAATGACGGTGGTATGTTTTTATAAATATTGAGCTCGTTCTTGGCGATAACATAGTGAACAAACACCAGGATGGATAGAAAGAACGTCGGGCCCAAATACATTACAAGGACAAGGAAAATGTTGTGAACAAACATGGCTGTGCTTGATACTTTGTTGAACGTTATGTCTCTGCGCCCGTGCGCCGATCCAAGTCATTCTACGTCTTTTTGTAAACTCGTCAATCTGGGTTCCTTGATGCTGTCTCCATGCTGGAAAGCTGAACATCTAATTCCGTTTTCTGGCTCATTTCCTCGACGCGACCTGCTGTGGCACTTATTTACTGAGCAAGTCTGCACCATTGTGAGGTCAGTTTAGAAAAAGAACGTATACAAGCATACGGATGGTCGCTCAATGTAAACAAACCAGACAAGCCAGCAAGTATGGCGGAAGCTACCACGTGACACATATGTTGACGCCCCCTCCAGGAGATTTTGGTACACCCTATATCACTGTCATTTCTATTGGGCCTTTTGGACCTGGGTGTCGATTGGGCCTTTTTGAGAAACCAAAAGTACACAGGGAAGACATTATTTCAATATTCTAACCACACCTGGGTGGCTATTAGAGCAATGCTAACTCCATAGACACATACAAAACAGAAAGCATTGTGGCAGAGACTGGTTGTGTGTGTGTGTGTGTGTGTGTGTGCTGTGGCGTGGCGTGGCGTGTGTGCGCACGTGTGCCTCCTTAGTCCTTACATCTCTGCGTTGCTCCAGCAGCCTTGTCAGCCTCTCCACGAGATGTGTGACAAAGATGACGTCCATGACATCGGTGAAGTGCGCCGCCCTGCTGGTGAAAGCCACTAACTGCCGGCCCAAAGGCTGAGCGTTGGAAGTATTGATGGTCATCTGGAATAGCAAGGGAAGGTTTCATAAATAAATAAGGGGTTCGGTGACGGTCACTGGAGGAAACCTCATAACTCCAAAATGTTAATTTTTCAGGAAATGAAAAATATACATTTTTCAGGAAATTTAGAAAACCTTATATTTTTTTAAAACAAAGCAATGCAGCCTCATCAAAGTTGGTGTTGTAACTTTATATATTGTCAATTACTTCCATGAGAGGGGGAGAGGTGGTGGAGTTAGTTGCTTTAGCAGACATTTTGAGGGTCCAATGGAGTTAAGAGGATTTGTCCAAAGAAAATGCCAAAAAAAATCTAAAACCTCCAAAATGGAGTTATGAGGTTTCCTCCCGACAGCAACGAATTATGCTAGAAAGTGCCTTCAACTAAGCGAGTGAATGAACAGTGATTAGGCCATCTGGGGCTAGGCCTGCTAGGTTTTTGCAAAGTCATACATTGTTGCTGTTATTTTACGCTCCGTTGACTATGGAGGTGGCACAGTTATGTAAGAGCTGACACAACTAACATTAAAAAAGGCTAACCGTAAACAAACAAAATGTGTATTTATAGATGAAGTCTCATTTTGTTTTTCAGCAACGTGTTTTGCTGCAGACTTGAGTAGGAGTGCCATGTACTTATCTTCCAGAGCTCTAGGCTTTCTAGGGAGTCAACAGAGAAGAACTCACAAGATAAGAATGGGAGAAACCACTCAGCGATTAATGTCATAAAAAATATATGTATCCCACAATTTTGCAACCCATTTTTTCACCCAGTGTCAATTATCTAATGTAATCCTGGGCGCTACACTTCCTCTGCCAACCTGGGGGAGGACAGGGGGGAGTTTCCCCGGTTGGACATATAGAGCGTGGAAGGAACACGTTATTCCGATCAGTTCCTTTCCCCCCCATCAGGCGCCCCGGCTGGCCAGGGGGAGGCAGTTTAGAGACCAGTATTACTGCATGTTTTTGTGAGGGTATCTACCCTAGGAGACACGGGGAGAACATGTGAGGGTACCTACCCTAGGGGACACAGGGAGCACATGTGAGGGTACCTACCCTAGGGGACACGGGGAGAACATGCAAACTACACACACAAAGGCCCTTTCGCCAACCCCGCCTCGGGTATGGACACTGATGACGCGGAGGAGGAAACACGCCCACAGCGTCCCCAGCGGGAATCGAACCCAGAACCTTCTAGCTGTGAGGCGACAGCACTACCGACTGTGCCACCGTGACCCAGCAGCCTTACCTGAGTGAGCTCGTGCAGCACGCGGGTCAGCTCGCTGGCGTACGGGCACTGGGTGTAGTCCTCCTCCGCCCAGCGCCCGCTCCGGTCGCAGCGGCGCCACGCCTTCTTTTCCCTCTGAGTGGCAGAGGCAGAGTGAGGGTGGGGTGGGGCGTTGCCTGACGGGTGCGGGGCGGAGCCAAAGGTGGCGGGCGCGCAGGGCAGGAAGGCCAGGATGCCGGCCAGGGTCTTCGGCCACCTATTCCCCCGAAAGAGAAGAGGACGTCCAAATTTAAAATGAGTCCCACAGGATCTATATAGTCTTGCGTACAGGCAGACAACTATTCCACAATCTCCCGAATGCTACGTACTGTATATACTGTAGAGTCTGGAACTATACACCTCCCGGAATCCGAGTAAGGAAGCTGCCATTTCCGTTCACAAAAATATATTTTAAATTATCTTTATGATTGTTTATGATGATTGTTTATTTATTTTCGTGTCATGCACACAATGTGCCCAACCCTCATGGGTTTATAAGACCCCACAATTGCATTTACAGCATGTTTACATTACATAATTCATTATATTACAACTCAGATTTATACTAGTACTCTGTCTTCTTTCCCAAGCTTGACAAATAAAATCTGCCACAACAAAAGTCCCTTTGGCAAAACGTATCTCCATTTTTACATTTAAATCTAGGAAATCCCCACAGATATAAGACATCTTATTTTTATTTTTTTTAAAGATATTTTTTTTAAAGATATTTTTTTTAAAGATATTTTTTTTAAAGATATTTTTTTTGCGGCTTACGCCTTTTATTGGTTTTTGAAGGGACAGACAGTAGGCTGACAGGAAACGGGAGAGAGATGGGGGAAGACATGCAGTAAAGGCCGTGTCGGGCTCGGGAGTCGAACCCGCGGCACACTGCGACTGGATTACTAGTCGGGTGCCCAGACGGTTACGCCACCGCCTGGGCCATAAGACATCTTATTAACCAAAATATCCCTTATGTCGTCATATTTAGAGCAGTAAAACAAAAAGTGAACTTCGTTTTCAATTTCATCAAGATCACAGAACAGGCAAGATCTCTCTTCTTCAGGAGTGGCATTAAACCTGCCAGTCTCCAGTGCTAATGGTAATGTTCCTGACCTTATTTGTGCACAGAGAGATTGTTGTCTTTTGTTTAAATTATACTTCACATAAGGTTCTACGGTATATATGCCCTTTATAAGGCAGTAGGTTCTCAACTTAGGTTTATACCATAGGTCCCTACACCAGTTTTCTTTATATCTGGAGAACATTGTATTTCTAATTTGATGAACATTACATTGTAATCTATTT
Organism: Electrona antarctica; assembly: GCF_951216825.1. Lineage (NCBI taxonomy): Eukaryota > Metazoa > Chordata > Actinopteri > Myctophiformes > Myctophidae > Electrona > Electrona antarctica. The sequence goes on along the minus strand of NC_136791.1, from coordinate 20,123,633 downwards.
TGAAAAATAAAAAACAAATCATTTGAATAAAATAAACTTGTCCAGGGGTGACCACCTCTAAGATCCCAATTAAAGATCTTTTTGGTGAGTCTCTCCTCAGACATCTTCACAAGTCTATTCCATAGTCGTACCATTTCACATTTGTGTCTGATGCTTGGGGGTTCCCATCCAATATCCCTGTTAATATTGGAGTCAATTTATGGACTCCCAGAAAGGATCGAATAGCTCTATGATGCACGTTGTTACAGCTCGCATATTCCCGGAAACCCCAAACACCAGAAGCATAGTCAGACACCGGACATACGCCTGATTCATAAAGTGTAATAAGCATTGAATCCTAAACGTCCACAATGTTTAACTTTGTTCATGACAGAGCCCAGTGCCCTGCCTGCTGACTGAGCTAGGATATTGACAGCATCATAGTATAAGACAACCTTATTGACCCAAAATTAAACACAACTGAACTTCTCTGTATTGTTTTCTGTCTGAAGTGTACTATTTGGGTTTTGTCCTGGTTTGCTTCCAGTCTCCATTTCCAGCACCAGTCTGCAACAATATTCAGCATTAACTGCAGATCGCTCTCCTGTTCAGCAAGGAAGACTATGTCATCCACATATAATAAATAATATGCTTACATTTTGATCGCCAACTGTAATTCCCAAGCCAGAAGCTTTGATTTTGAGCGCTAAATCGTTTACATAAATGGAGAATAATGTTGGGGACAGTATGTCTCCTTGTTTCACCCCAAATTGTTGAGGGAACCATCCCGTTAATCTGAACACAGGCAACTGGTGCTTGGAAAAGGGACTTGATGGCATTATAGAATTTCCCATTGACACCAGATTTTAACAATCGATACTGTAGGAGGTCTCTGTTAATCCAATCAAATGCCTTCTTGAAGTCGATAAAACAGGCAAAGGTAGAGTTATTCTGCTTAATTCTTGAATGTATAATAGTAGAGACAACATAAATCTTTACATTTTATTTTTTTTATTTCCTTTTCTGCTAAGCAGCAAGCTATATATCCTTAGATGATTTATATTAGGATAAATTTGCGCGACTGTAAAGACGAAACGGAAGTGGGGAGGAGGCTCCACGAAGCTCTTCCGTTGCTCCAGACTGTATGATGGAAACATTTGGAAATTGCTAGAGGCAATAGTCTGGTAACGCGAGACTACACAGGATCCGATGAGGGCATCTCACATATTTTATACAGTATTAGTGCGGTGTTTCCCAACTATAATCCATTAAGACCCAATTTCAAAACACCCTTTTTGCAAAGAATATATGTTAATGACGTTTAGAAGATTTGGAACACTTCCCTGGGGTCTTTATGTGTGTAATATGTGGTTTTAAATTTCAGCAGTGTACATTGTGTCACAGACACTGGTCTCACTTCCTTCCTGGACTACATTGTCTCAGTAAGACAGCCCTCCCCCTATCCACAAGGAGGAGCAGTGCACCAAAGCATTATGGGAATTGTAGTCCAGGAAGGAAGTGGGCCCAGTGTCTGTGACATCATGGACACTGCTAAAATCTAAAATATCTAAAACCACATATTACACACATAAAAGTCCCTTTAAAGTTTTCTGAAAAATCACTTTTTAAATATAAGTGGACCCCAAGAATTAGCCACTGACCCCCATCTGAAAATATGTTGTTCCAGCTAGGGGACCCCCCAGAAGCAAATATTTGAGTTAAAAATAGTAAATGGTAAATGGTGCATTTATATAGCGCCTTTATCCAAGGCGCTTTACATAGATTGTGCATCAATTCACCCATTCACACACACATTCGTACACCGATGGCGGCAGAAACCATGCAAGGCACTAGCCAGCACATCGGGAGCAATTTGGGGTTCAGTGTCTTGCTCAAGGACACTTCGACACTAACTCTGGGGGAGCCCGGGTTCGAACAGGCAACCTTGCGGTTTCCATCCAGCCACTCTACCCCTGAGCCACCGCCGCTCAGGGCTTTGCTGTGAAAGAATATATATTCATAGATTTGCACACGTTTTCAAAATATAGCCGATATACAAGCTTGTAGCGCGGCACTCGGTGCCGTGCTCATGAGCTTGTATATCTGCTATTTTTCAGTAGCTAAAGTATAAAATAATGAATGTTAATGTGGTCAAACGCTAAGGTGACACACACAGCAGCCTACTTGATGGGTTAAGGGGGAAACACTGTGTAGAGCCTCCCTGTGATGGTGTGAGGCCTCGTCCGTAAGAAGTAGTCTGAAATGTTTCGCAAAATCGTAACTTTTGTAGCATTTTTGGGCGATTGTGCGTCTAGTGTTTAGTTTTTCTTCCAAAAAAGTGCAAGAATAAACCGAACTACAAGCTCACAACACGTCGCCTCATTGAGCTCGGCTCTTTCCACTATTCGTCGTACAAGAACTATATTCTGTGTGTGTGTGTGTGTGTGTGTGTGTGTGTGTGTGTGTGTGTGTGTGTGTGTGTGTGTGTGTGTGTGTGTGTGTGTGTGTGTGTGTGTGTGTGTGTGTGTGTGTGTGTGTGTGTGTGTGTGGTGGGGGGGATGGAACCACTCTATTACTGTACAGTATGAAAGACATCATCAGTCTCTCCTTCCATGTGTGTGCCAGTGATAAATGACAGGGCAAAGTCAGGCATCTGTCAATATGCTTTATTTGTGGACTGTGGTGCGTGCTGGTACCAATTTTTAACAATTACTTTGCACTTGCACTTGATGTTTTTTTTTTTGACAAGGCATTCCTCACTGAAGGTGTGTGTGTGTGTGTGTGTGTGTGTGTGTGTGTGTGTGTGTGTGTGTGTGTGTGTGTGTGTGTGTGTGTGTGTGTGTGTGTGTGTGTGTGTGTGTGTGTGTGTGTGTGTGTGTGTGTGTGTGTGTGTGTGTGTGTGTGTGTGTGTGTGTGTGTGTGTGTGTGTGTGTTGGTTTTTTCATGATTCTGAATCCATTCCAACCATTAGTTTTGCACGAAAAACACTCCTTGGGCTAAATATGGCCATAGCCACTTGCCTCATCACATTTGTGATGACGGTTATGGCTGTTTTCAGTATGGCAGTATGAGGACTACATGTTACGTAGACAGCACTAGAATTGTATGTAGTCATAGCACTTTATAGTATATATGTATAGTATAGTATCGTATTTATAGTTTCATTATATAGATATTCCACGGTTACGTTCTTAGCTTACGCATGTTCATGATAACTACTTTTTATGTACAGTATATGATGTATTGCCATGCTTTTTTGTTATTGCTTAATGTAAATCGCTCTGGATTAAAGAGCGTCTGCTAAATGCCTAAATGTGTAAATTGTACATGTATTGGCCTGAGTCCTGAGTTTGTGCTTGAAATGTACTGTAATTCTGCAAACTGTTAATAACATTTTCAATCAATCAAACAAGGGCTCCCCCTTCAGCTTCTTCACTGGCATTAGACAGGAGACACTGACTGTCACCCTGAGTGACTTCATGGGGTTCGTGAGTACCAGGCGATGCCCATTAGTTGCCTTTAATGTCAGAGAAAATAATAACATTCATCTTGCTCATTTTTGAGGATTATTGCTGGTGTCTAGGTGGCTGCGTGCATCTGTGACATCAACTAAATGCCTGGGAGTGAAATGCAAATGTCAGGGAGTGAGCGAGAGCGATTAGCATTATTAAGGTCTTTTTGGATGGAAAAAGGCTCGAACAAACGTCACACCTAGTTAGTGTCAAATATCAGACGGTGAAGAACAGAGCATTGATTTCTCCAGTATGTGCTGTCTATTGACTGGCCTGTCCGAGGCATACGACTCTCTCTCTCTCTCTCTCTCTCTCTCTCTCTCTCTCTCTCTCTAATAGGCCTATCTCACAGCCCCCTTTCCACGCCCACTTCCGGTAGATAGTGGTGTCATTTAACATTAGGCATTTACACTTTTTTTCTTTGGAGAATCTAAGTACATTTCCTAATGTTAAAATGTCAAAGACCGATAATAATATGAAGAAAACACAATGGTATAACAACTCAAATAAGTAGAATAAACCTTACCTTTACAAAACGGTAGTTTGTGGCTTGTGAAAATACCTCTTTTAACATGGAAGCCTATGGACCGCAAAAACAATAACACCACTATCTCCAAAAGGGGGCGTAAAAAGGGGGCGGGGAAATGCTGTGAGATAGGCCTATTCCCCATGCAGGGCAGCAGTCTAAGATAAGTTAATGCAAGGCTCTCACTCTCCCTAAATGAAAATAAAAGAGCTCCAAACGGAGGCGGCAGGTAATCTGTTCTGATGATAGGAACCTGCATTTCCTTCAAACCCCCCATCTCTCTCTCTCTCTCTCTCTCTCTCTCTCTCTCTCTCTCTCTCTCTCTCTCTCTCTCTCTCCCCCTCCCTCCCTCTCTCTCTCTCTCTTTCTTGTTGCAGCAGTAGTGGCTACTTAGTAATAAATGGCACTAATTCCCCCCACAACCCAAAAGAAAAGGGAAAATAGAGGGTCTCATTTTCCAGCCCATTACGCCTGTGCTCGGCAGAAACAAAGGCCCCGTGCTCGCTGCCACTGGATGGGCGTAAAGTACAGCGTGGGGGGGTGGGGGGGGCTGCTTGGGCCTGGGGCAGAGGTGGACTGAAGGCGCTGCATGGGCACAAGGAGTGAGAAGATTGATGGAGGACAGGGCGTGTGTGTGTGTGTGTGTGTGTGTGTGTGTGTGTGTGTGTGTGAGTGTGTGAGTGAGTGAGTGAGTGAGTGAGTGAGCGAGCGAGCGCGTGCGTGTGGAGGCAGTGACACTGTAGTGAGTGACTATTGTGATGTTCTGTTGTTTCGCTGAAGGACATTTTTACAGGCCTTCGATAAATTCCACGGAGAGTTAATTTATCTGGCGTTCATTGATATGCCTAACACACATGGCTGATTGTTGGCAAACACCCCATCCAGACCACAAGGACGTGTGGCTCTTCCACTCACTTCATCTTCCTTTTGGTTTTTCGTATTCAAATCGGACTCCCGCGGTTTACAACCATCTGTGCAGAGAGGAGACGACTGCCCTTGGTAAATTGGACATTAAAGCCGCTGGATTCGGTGTGCGGGGCGGTATGTGCACCATGAACTGTCAATCAAATCCGCGTGAGGACATTCTTATTTTTACCATTAAAGCCTGTTTACAGGTGTTGCCGACCAAGTTCAACTTGGCAACCTGGTACCCATCATCACACGACCCACACTGCATCCTACATCCAGTACCACATGACAAAGAAACAGTCGCACACATCTTAAATGGTTGCAGCCACTATAAAGGACTGTACATTGCCAGACATGACCGTCTGGTGGACCTGGTCTCAGACAAGATCAGAGGAGTACAGGACAGGACAACAAGAATGTATAAACACAGCACTGTAAAAATAGACTGGTTTGATCACAATGACACACATGTCAATTCACTACAAGATATTCCAAATACCCCAGATATTGTGTTCATCAATGAAATTAGAAAAACTGTCACTATCTTTGAAATAGGCTGCCCATTTGATTTGTATATGGACACTTGTTTTACATCCAAACTTATGAAATATCAGCTTTTGGTGGAACGTATTATGGCCTTGGGATATAATTGTCAACTTATTGTCCTTGTATTTGGAAGTCTGGGCCATTTCCATAAACTTGTGCTCAGGGGTCTGCAATTGGGTGGATTGCAAAAGACAAATGCAAAAAAGTTGGCTAAATACTGTTCTGTCTCAGCTATTATGGGCAGTCTGTCTATCTGGAGAAGGCGTTGTTTCATTTATCCTTAGGTGGCTTAAAAAAAACAAAAAAACAAAAAACAGTGTCAAGTAATAGTATGTCATCAATGTGCTATCTCTTTTTCCTCTGTGTGTTAAGCATGTGCAGCAGTTATATCTGGTTGGACCATATAATGTAACCTAATTCTGATCAGTGTTTGGGTCTATTGTATTGCGCCTCTTGTGCAGATTCAAATAAAGTGTGTGTGTGTGTGTGTGTGTGTGTGTGTGTGTGTGTGTGTGTGTGTGTGTGTGTGTGTGTGTGTGTGTGTGTGTGTGTGTGTGTGTGTGTGTGTGTGTGTGTGTGTGTGTGTGTGTGTGTGTGTGTGTGTGTGTGTGCGTGCGTGCGTGCGTGCGTGCGTGCGTGCGTGCAGTGACACTGTAGTGAGTGACATATTGTGATGTTCTGTTGTTTTGCTGAAGGACATTTTTACAGGCCTTCGATAAATTCCACGGAGAGTTAATTTATTATCTGGCGTTCATTGATATGCCTAACACACATGGCTGATCGTTGGCAAACACCCCATCCAGACCACAAGGACGGGTGGCTCTTCCACTCACTTCATCTTCCTTTTTGTTTTTCGTATTCAAATCGAACTCCCGCGGTTTACAACCATCTATGCAGAGAGGAGCCGACTGCCTTCAGGACTTTCTATCAGAATGGGGGAGGGATTAGGCATAGTTTGTTGGTGAGTTTAAGGTTAGGGTTTTTTTGTGGGGTTATAGTTGGGGTCCATTGTTTTTGACCAGAGTCCTTGCGAGAATCACAGGGCATACTGTATGTTGGCTACAGCCGTGCACGATCTGCACTTGGATGAGCAGTCATAAAATATCTGCATGCAATCATAAGCATTTAAATGCTTGCAGTGGAGCTCAAATCAAATACTAAAAGTCAGCAGTGTAACTTTCATACCAGATTAGAAGGTGAAGTCTCCAATATCTACTCATGCACACTGTTGAGCCATGAAGCTCTTTCACAATAAACTGAAAGGCTAGGAGCTGAGAGGGCAACATTCATGCACATTTAGCGCGCAAGAGGCCATTTAACCATGAGGTCATCTCGACGTAACCGTGTCAAGGGCACTCACCTGAAGTCTCCCTTGTTGTTGCTGACTCTGTCGGCCGGGCAGTACAGCGCCGAGGTCTCCAGAACAACAATCTCCATCTGACGAGACCTGTTGCCACGGGAACTGGTGACCTGGCACTCCCAGATGCCGGCGATGCCCACGTCAATGTTGGAGAGGATGACCTCGCTGGAGGTAGAAACAAAACAGACAGGCTGTAAGCAGTGTTGTTTTTGTCGACTAAAACTAAGACAAAACATTTTCGTCGACTACCTTTTTTCACTGAAGAAAACTAAATGAAAACTAAGCTATGATGACTAAAACTAAGGCTAAATTTAGACTTTAGGAAGACTTTAGGAAGAGGACTAGTGGACAAGAGATCCACTATAAGTCATTTTACACTTGGTCGCATCTTATGATAAATCAAAAGAAAATTGCCTGCCGGCGGATTACGGTCTGGAGAGGCTCAATTGTACGCCCATTTCCTACACCAGACTAGAGAACTGGGACACGGTATGCAATATGGGCGGGCTTTGGTACAGTGACGTTCAATGCTTGAGACCTTTGACTGACAGTAGCTCTGACCAATTGCGTCAAAGAGAAAATGTTTGAACCCGCCCCCCAGGAAACAAGTTCCATAAACAGCATCTCCAGACTCAAATACCACACGACAGTGTGATTTGAGTCTGGCTTATTAGCCAGGCTATGTGTGTATGACTGTGTCGTGTCGCGTGCGTGCCTTATTTAAACTAATTCTATCAAGGGAGCCTTATATGCATGTGAGTGTGCTATGACTGAATGTTGGCCTCAAGTGATCATTACTCATTCTTATCTGCTTGGTCAAATGGCTTCCTATCACAACGAGGATTGTCTGGTTAACCCAAAGGATGGATGAAGTGGCCACAAGGACTCCACACCATGACTGACTCAAACTGGAGGATGTCACGGCTTTATGTTAAATAATAAAATGGGATGGCATGGAGAGATTGCTAGGCAACTGACATTATCATCACCATGGAAATACTTTCTCCCTGAGAAACACCAGCTATGACATGAACAACTACTGTACAAGCTGTAGTAAAATCCACATTGTGTGCGTGTGCGTGTGTGTGCGCAAAGAGAACATTTTTGCTGCATTCTTGTGGAATAGAAATAGACAAGTTTCCAAATCTGACTCTGGGAGCAACACTGCGGCTTCACAGATGGGAGCTTTGTGTCAATTGACATTCAAATCATAAGTGACCGGCTGCAGATGCCACTTAAATGTTCTACAGCTGAGTGCTCTTTGATGTGGACAGGTTCTAATCCTCGACAGAGTTTCCTGCAGACGAGGATGTGGAGAAAATGTGGGTTTCTGAAGTGTCCACACAGCCCTCCTATGAGGCACAGACCGAGTAGACAAAAACGGTTGTCATATTATAATGAGCATTTGTGAAGAACAATTATATGAAGATGTGGTTGAAAATGGGTGAAGTAGAGTCGCCATTTAATCAGCTAATGGGAAACACAAATGCAAATTGATATTGCATTAATGGCTATAATATGATGAATAATGTTGCGTTAGTTAGCTGATGTCAGTGTAAGTCAAGTAAATGTCAAAAGAATAAAGCTGTTCTTAAAAGAGTGCACAGTAAAATAATTCAGTTTTGTCTGTGTGCGATCCGCTGAATTCCTTGCACATAATCGATACACCACGGTGCAATTTGACCAGCTGTTTGTGTTGTGCAGTAGAAAGTGCAATAAAATCTGGGTATTCTGAATCCCCTGGACCGTCCTTCTCTGTCTGGTGACTTTGCTTCAATGACGGCGTGCAATTCTGTTGGGGGAGAAAATGAATAAAATAGGTCCTGATTCAATCTCATGTGTTCAGCTAAGTGTGTGTGTGTGTGTGTGTGTGTGTGTGTGTGTGTGTGTGTGTGTGTGTGTGTGTGTGTGTGTGTGTGTGTGTGTGTGTGTGTGTGTGTGTGTGTGTGTGTGTGTGTGTGTGTGTGTGTGTGTGTGTGTGTGTGTGTGTGTGTGTGTGTGTGTGTGTACTGTACAGTTGACTAAAATCAACTCTACGCTGGCTTGTCATCTCAAGCGATGTGCCTCATTCATTTCATAGTTTAACAGCGTGACTGGGGGGGAAAGTTGTACACAGGCTGGGTGTGCCATTACGCATAATGAAGCTTATTGAGGAGAATGATTCACTGGCGTACACTGCTGTCATGTTGGTGCCTCTGATCTCACTCATCTGCACTCCCCCTCAGCCGTCAAAACATTTGGAGCTAAGAGAGATTGCTAATAAATTATAATTTGTGGTGTTTCTTGTCCCACGGCTGTATCAATCAATAGCTTTATAGTCTTACTGCGGTGCTACATGAACACACACACACACACACACACACACACACACACACACACACACACACACACACACACACACACACACACACACACACACGATTTCTAGATTTGTCTTTCAGTCTCTCTGTAATCCCCCCCATGTCACTGAATCTTTAGAAAACAACATGCAGAACCAGTCTTTCAACCTATTTGAGAAAGATCAGAGCATGGGCAGAAACCAGAGACCAGAACCTGCTTTCACCATGGTGGTGGTGGTGAAGATGGTGACAGGGCCTTAGGCATGCATGCACACATACCGTGTGACAGATCTGTTATGTGAGTGACACAGGGCTATACGAGTCCACTCAAACCCTGAATGGTCCACACAGAGGGGACAGTTACATCAGCAATGAACTGGGGCCAACCCACTTCCCCCCCAACCTCCCCATTGCTCTACTTTTGTCTCTCTCCCACCAATTGATTCACAATGGAAGACCATACTATACATAAATACTTTCTGAATATAGGATAGGTCCCCCCCCCTCACGCCCCCCCCCCCCCCTACACACACACACACACACACACACACACACACACACACACACACACACACACACACACACACACACACACACAATGACGACACATGGGGAGAACGAAAGGGAAGTGTCCAGCAGCCTATTATGATATTATTATGATAAACCTTGCACTGGAGATCCAAAGCAATTTATTTTTCCTACTAGGTGGTCGGAATTCCAATGCAGCTGTTGTTTAGTCGTCACTGTCTCTTGGTAATACCTTTCATTGCTTTAATATCCTTCTATAAATGCACCATGTCTCTGCGTGTGTGTGTGTGTGTGTGTGTGTGTGTGTGTGTGTGTGTGTGTGTGTGTGTGTGTGTGTGTGTGTGTGTGTGTGTGTGTGTGTGTGTGTGTGTGTGTGTGTGTGTGTGTGTGTACTGTTGTAATCCACGTAACTCGAGAACCGTTCGCCTTCAAATTCGCCTTCAAATTCGACACACGCGTTCCACGTCACCACAGGGGGTGCAGTGTCGAGTCGGGCGGACCGACGGTTGTCTAGAACCAGCACAAAAGGCCTCTGATTGGGCTCTGGACTGGGCCCCTGCCCAGTGTCCATATATGGAGCTGGCCTGTTCTGACATCATTCTGAGTCTATGACGTCTGCATAGACTCCATATTTGGTCATGCCTGACAAAGAACTCCATATATGGGCATAAAAGGGACACAGACATAATATCTGGGTGGGGCATCCATTTCCAACTTGCATCGTACAGCAGTGCCCAAACGGCACCGCTCTAGTTTATAAAACCCACCGAAAGAAAAACATGACGTCTAATGTCGTAATTTAGTGCCCTAAACAAACATTAAATGTCCATAGACTTGGTTGCCATTATGATCTTGCATTGGATTGCATGAGGTGGAGGAGCCAAGAACCAAGTCTGCTCTGTGCTGAAACAGGTAGACGTCAATGTCTACATTTCTCTGCCTGTATACAACCTCTACTGTATGCTCATCAATGGCCAGCTATACCTACAGTGTAAGTCCACGGCCCCTGGGGGGAAAGGCGAAGTCGGGGCTGGGTGCTGTAAAGCTCGGCACGGGCCAAGCCGACGAAGCCACCTTCGCTCGGAGCCGCGCGTGGAATGCGAGCGCCCAGTGGGCCACTTTTGGTAAGCAGAAATGGCGCTGCGGGATGAACCGAACGCCGGGTTAAGGCGCCCGATGCTGACGCTCATCAGACCCCACAAAAGGTGTTGGTTGATATAGGTTGATGTGTGTGTGTGTGTGTGTAAAGCATGTAGATGGGGTCCCCTTGGACTCATTAGGACCATTTACATATCCTCTTGTAGCGATACTAATATCACTGAGTGGATATTAGTCTCGTCCCTCTCAGCGTTACATATTTAAATACTGGGCCCTGGTTGGTTATAGCCTGGTTCCAGACGAATCCGGTTGACCGTCACCTGCATTTCGGCCGTGAAGTCCTCCCACAATTGAGGTGGGCCAGACTTAATCTGCTGCCTGGGGCGATATGCATTGCTATGGCAGATGAAGGCTGGCTAGTGGCTACGCGAGGCTACCATTTACAGCTTGTTTACATACTGTAATCTGTAATGTTGCGAGACCCTGAACTTTACATTCTGTCCCCTCAGCTGATAGATGTTCAGAGGCAGGGATGTATACTCTTAATGCAAATCTGGAGTTGTTGGGAGTGTAAAATGGTTGGTTTTCATGTGATAAACTCCAGTGCATTTAGACAAGGAGGAAATTAGCACCAGTGAACTATAGGAAGGTGCACTCAGTAAGCAAACGGCTCTGCCAGGAGGCAGAGAGAGGCCCAAGGTACAAAGGAACCAGGTGGTGCAGAGGCAGGAGAATTTTGTACAATCTCAGAGTTATGGTGGTCCTTGAAATGAGAAAGGAGGGACACCCGCACACTGCCACTTGCTGCGTTCAGCGCATTTTATTAAAGCAACGTTTCGGTCTTGCGTCCTTCCTCAGGCTTGCTTGAAGGTCGCAAGACCGAAACGTTGCTTTAATAAAATGCTCTGAACCCAGCAAGTGGCAGTGTGCAGGGTCCCTCCTTTCACATTGTATATGCCTCGTCATCATCGCACCTGCTCCAAACCTACCGGGTGTGCGGAAGTCATCTCTCTATAGGTCCTTGAAATGAAAAAGGAAAGTTCACATACCAGCTCTGACAGAGTGACAGTGTGATAAAACCAGAACTCTCGACTCACAACACGTGCAGTCGCCTCGGGCATACTGCACAGCCGGCGTCACTGCTCTGCCTGCTATTCCTATAAGCGTATAACCTCAGTAAACTATGCCTACGGCTAAACCTAACCTTATTCCTACCCTTTACCTCAGTAAAACCGTGCCAAAACCTAACCCTATTCCCAAGCTTAACCCCATGCCTAACCCAAAACCTATTTCTAACCTAGAGAAAAGGGAGAAAAGAGTGAAGAAGGACCGCATCTGTTTGGCCAGAGTAGAAACCTCCAACAATTCACCCTTTGTCAAGTCCCACCCATGGTTGTGCCCCTCTTCGCACCCATTGGTTGCTGTTTCGTGGTTGGACAAAAATCCTTACTCTCCGTCCACTACCATTGAAATAACGTGTTTTTCAGTTGCTTCGTATTAATATTCTGTGCGTTCAATTCTTATTTTAAACTTGTTGTCAGTAAAAAGGAACATCACAGGCGCAGCATGGTGACTGGGCATATCATGTTTGCTGTCATTACTCGGGGAATAGGAATAGGTACCCTATGCATCCTCTCCAATCTTGAGTCATGACAGCAAGTTAGGTTTTGGTATTTATGTTGGTATGATGGTGTTCATGGAACGCCATGATGTGCATATCTGGGATTGGCTACAGTGGCGGTCCATAGCTTTACGCTGGCCGATTTGAAAAACAAAAAGAACAAAATGAAAGATCATTGAGGTCCTCGGCCAGACACGGAGACACTATAGGCCTGGTAGACGAGAGATCATGATTTTAGATCGTATATACTGTCTCTTCCTAATGAGGACCTTCTCTGCACTCCATCCACCAAAGTGGACCTATATCTATAATAGATCACCTGATGAACTTTGAGATAAAATCGTGTATGCATGGATGGACACAATGGAAGTCAGTCTCCATGGCAACTGATGTGTGGCTGCACAAAAACCTGCTCATGGCTGCAGATGAGCTTGAAGATTTTCAAGTCTTAACCACATCAGGAACAACAAGAAAAGTTCCAGCAGGGGAAGGAAAGAAGGAAGGAGGATTAGAGAGAGAAATGATCCGAGCAGGAAAAGTGAAGCTGTGTGAGATGAGATGTGTGTATGAATGTAAAGAAAGGGGGAAAATGCTAATCAGATTACGTGCGTGAGCAAGACCGGCGGGAGCCACTGTGTCGGGCACACACGTGTGAAATGGAGAAAATGCTTTGTTCGTTTCGTTTCCGTTCCTCTTTTCTTTTCTCTTTTCTCCTGCCCCCGAGCAATATTTCGGAGGCAGGCCCTTTCGTTTTGCGTGCAGAGATTAGAGCTGATTAAAAATGGAGGGGATTAAGAAAGATACCTGCAAAGTGTCAGCTAGCTGCAGGGTGCTAAAATGTCTGATTAATGAAACATGATTCACAGGCTGGTCGGGCTGCTGCTGCTAGCATCACTAATACCAGGGAGTTTGGCCCTGCCAGCATTACTCAGCAGGGGAGCCTGGCCCACACACCAAAACACCATTATGGCTCTCGGGCCTTTATTTTTGGCTGCTAGCTCGCCGCTCGCTGTGAGCGATAGGAAACAGATCGGCTTATCACCCGGCCTCTGCCAGCGAGCGGGGAATGCAACACAACAATGACATACAATGCATTGTGGCAGCAAGAACTATGTGGCTCTCACGCTGTACGTATACGTACGGGCAGCCAGAGAGTAGACACATAATGCAACTCAATACACCATATACACTGTACAGCAAAGTGTCCTTTTGAAAGTTTGTTTTTTGGACAGTTTATTCATTTAATTTTTGTACAGTGTACAGTATGTGGCCTGTGGTGACATCGATCAATTTTGCATTAAAACCGTCTAAGATATTATTTATGCCCCAACATCTATAAATCTCACACACTATTAATTAAGGCAGCCATGGCGGTTCCAGGCGCCACACAATTGGGTGCCCTTTTTCACTTGAGCACCTGCCCCTCAAAATGTCTGTGCACGCCACTGCTTTTCGATTCACCTTCAAAGAGGTCACTTTGTTGTGGTTCGCCGATCACACCGCTGCAACCGGCAACCAACAAATCCAGATCAGTTTAAGCCACATGCTAAATCCTGTGTATTCAGTGTTTCCTCTCCAGTAGGGCATGATCGAGGGCGAGGCTGACTGACTCGGAGGACATTTCACCAAGGTGAAGCACGTCAACGCGCGGGCTCCAGTAATGACTAACATTTTGTCCCGTGCAGCTAAAGCGGCAGTGACAGCATTTGGCATGTCAAGGGCCAGAACATTAGTAATCCCTGATCCGTTCCTTTTTTTAATGAGAGCTAGCAGAGGGCCAGTAAAGTCACCGCACCTCTAATTTGCCCCAAATGTCCCTCAACGCAGTCATTTAGTATGTAAGACCGAATAGGGCTGCGGGTGAAGTCCCAGGCATGTGAGCACAGTGTATTTATGTTGGACCGCGCATTCTTTAATTCAGTCAACGACGGCTGTTCCTCGCCTGGTTTCTACTAGGAGACAAGCTTTGAGCTTCAGGTGCCAAAAGCAACATTACCTTATAGGTTCCACCCAGGGGGAAGGGGGGGACATTGCATAATGTGTGTATACAAGGGGGAGAGCTGCGGTTAATTTGCGAGCGGGGCACTAATCAGAGCGGGAACGAGGTGGAATCCATCACCGTTGTTCCGTTGGGACGTCGTGGCCGGTGGAAAAGGAGAGTGGAGGTTCTGGTGAACCCAGAGTGGAGCGTGGGGAGGTGGGGAGAGGAGGGGAAACAGTACAGTGTGTGCTGCTGGGACCGAATGGTTGGAACAGTGCTGATGACCTACGTCACCAAGTCAGTGCAGAGCCAACAGTGAGGGCCGCTTGCATAAGGAGTTCCCAGTAGACCGACAGACACCCAGCAATTGACAGAATGAGCTGCCTCCTCCTTTCCTCTTCTCTTTTCTCTCCTCTCACCTAATTCCGTCCCCTCCTTCGCTCTCCTCCCTTCATTTCACCTCTATACCCTACTCTCACTTATCTATTTTCCTCTCCTCCGTTCTCCTTTCTGCTCCTCTCCTCCCCTCCATCACCTTTCCTATTTTCTTTACCCCTGTCTTTTTCCTCTCAACTCATGTCTTCTGTCTATTCCACTCCACTCCACTACTATGTGGAGAATAGTGTCCATTGTTCATCATTCTACACTCCATTCATGCATGCAAGAGATGAACTTACAGTAGCTAAATGATGGCCTTCTATGCAATGTGCGAACTTGAACTGTGTTTTAGCATTAGCCTATAGACTACATCTCGAAGTATAGTTGACATTATTGCCAATAACTCATTTCTAGAGCATAACAGTACAGTACAGTACAGTACAGTACAGTACAGTACAGTACAGTACAGTACTTTATAAGTACCAGACTTATGATGCGAATGTCTGGCCAACATTTTCTCGTTCCATTAATGGGACGATGGTCTGATATACCGTACAGAATATACTGTACCATGCATTTTTCTCGGTAGCTCATCGGCAGAGCACTAACCGTTGGACCACAATGTTCCGGATCGATCGCCAGCCCTGCTAAGGACGTGCAGTAATACTAGGAGATTCTAAGTGTTGCTCCACCTCAGCAATCCACCTCTCATGAGTCTAGCTAGTCTATCCACCTCTCATGAGTCTAGCTAGCGCATTGAAAAGTGGACAGACACCCTTGTTCTCGTCCGATACAGACAATTAGCCTTGACCTACATACTTATGGTCAAAGCTGTTAATAGACAATGACATTGTCAGACAGAATTTGTTGTTTCTTCTTTATACGATGCAAATGTATTGCCTGCATATTATGTGATAATATACCCAAAAGTCACTGTAGATATGAAAATAATACAGAAACATCAAAGCAGGTACAAGTCTGCACCACTGGTAAATCAAGTGATCACATACATTGTCTTTTTATACTATCGGGGCAACAATGTTACTAGAGCAATCCTTTCTGTCATGTGAAGTCTGTATAAAAGGTTTGAGATGGAGAATGTCTACTACGTCTAAAAGATCATTTGTGCATTTGTGCGCAGGGAAAGTAGATAAGTTGCAGACTTATCATTTTTATGAATTAAATATAAATGGAGAAGGAGCAATGTTGTTATGTCATACAGTCAGGCCTCAGGAAAAGGCTGCTTGCTCCCCTGCTAACAAATGGTGATTATCTAAAACTAACTAACTAAAACAGAGCAGCTTGTGCATATTTTCAAATTGAAGGAAACTGGTGGGATTGTTACTTTTGTTAGGGATAATGTTACAGTCATATACTTGTGAAGTGTATACCCTTCACAAGCTAACCTATTACAAACTCAGTCGACATTGCAATTCAACTTTAATCTAGAATCATGGCTTATAGCTAATAATTATCAACAAAACTAAAACAAACATGATGCTCTTCGGGACTAATCAAAATATTAAAGCACAAACTAACAATCAATCATTCAATATCTCCTGTCTCGATGGTACACAACTGCATAGAGTTGAACAATTCAAATATCTTGGTCTCTGGCTTGACTCAAATCTATTTAAATGTCATATAGATGAACATAATCCGGAAAATCAACTTCAGTACTGGTGTTCTATACCGCAATTCTTGATTATGCAGATGTAGTTTATCAAACTGACCCTAAAACAAACCTTCTTCCTTTGATCTCAGTACAGTATATATAACAGTATATATGCCCATATATGACCCACCACTGTACCTTGTATGAAAATCTCAACTTTACCATCTCCCACCTCAAGAAGACAGCAGCACTGGCTGCAGTTCATCTTTAAATGCATTCACTTCAATTATCCACAGTATTTGAAACAGCTTATGATACCATACACTTCACATCACATCAACTTAGACATTGCTCACAGGTTTACTTTTATATACCTACAGTTGGCAAAAAAAATAATGTATGCACTAGTGCCTTCCTAACATTTTAGTCTAGTTTTTATTTGTTGACGATATATGTTGACGTATATTTAGTCTTAGTTTTAGTCATCATAGCTTAGTATTTATTTAGTTTCCATTTAGTTTTCGTCAGTGGAAAACGGTAGTCGACGAACATTTTTCGTCTTAGTTTTAGTCGACGAAATCAAACACTGGTCAATATGCATTTTTCTCAATGGTAAAAAAAAAATCACACCTGTGTGAACTGAGTGGTGCAAGGTCTTATATAGCCTGATCAGCTGTGGTCTGACGTAATGTCAGTGACCATAGTAACCATGCTCATTTTTTGGGGTCCCACGTACAGGTACACACACGTACAGGTACACACATACATAGACACATACATACAGACAAAGCTGGTTGTTGGAGTGGTTTGCACCACTCAAAAATAATGCATCACTTGCACAGGAAACCAGGTTCAAATCCAGGGTAGAAGAGGAAAGTTACATACAGTAGTGTAGCTTTCTAAGTTCAAAATGTTCCCTGAATTAGCCAAGCGGCAAGCAAAGATGAAGAAACCCCCCCATGGGTAGGCTACACAAGAGGGGCTCAAAGCAAGTCATTGAACTCAATTGAACTTTAGAGTCATGCAAAACACAGAATTTCAGTTTAACTTTTAGAGCCAAAACATTCAGAATTTCAGCTAAGGCATGCTTAAACACACAGTATTGTTTTATTTATGCTGTGATCAGGGCATCCTTGAAAAAGAGAGCTTGCTCTCAATGGGCCCTCCCTGAATAAATAAAGGAAAAGAAAGAAAGAAACAGACTGATTGTGCAAATAAAGATCAAACCATTATTTAATTTGTTGCTTCAGTAGCTTTGATCACTGTTAATCAGATATGTATAAATGTACTTCACTATCTGTTCCAGTATTATCAAGTGAGACACTTTCAACCTCAGATGACTGATAGACACATGCGCACGCACTGCATTATGTTTACTTTATTAGGATATGAGGCAGATCAAACGTTTTCGGCAGTAAATCATCTCTTTGAAGTGCGCGACATGGCGCAGCTTTTAAACCCCATTTCCCAGACAGAGCACCCCAAAGCCCGAGCAGATGGTCCGTCCAATAACAAAACAGATAGTCAACCCTTTCCGCAAAAACTCGCTGACGTGAGCACTTCATGTTTCTCCCCCCAAGCGCCTTGGGGAACTATCTCTCTCTCTCTCTCTCTCTCTCTCTCTCTCTCTCTCTCTCTCTCTCTCTCTCTCTCTCTCTCGGCTCTTCCAAAAATACCGTACCATTTGGGATGCGAACGATTTCCGGGTCAAGGCCGGAGTGTGGAGTGAGCGAGTGAGCAGGGATTTTGGTATTGGAATTTTGGTTCATGCACTCCCGTGTCCCGCGATGCTTCATTTCCCAAACTATGTGATCAAGGTTAGTAAGGGCCGATTCATTTTCAGTAGAGCCGACTTTAGGACAGTACCCGCCCCCCCCGAACCTCAAAGGACGTCACATTGTAGGCTCTACAGAGCCGAAGCGACTTTTATTCGGCTCTAAAATAGGAGTATGAATCGGCCCTAAGTCATACCTCGTTTAGTAGCTCAGATCCTCTCGATCCATATTAAATAAAATCACACTCGAGTGAAGTGAGGGGTATTTATATCGGCCTCACAACGTCTTAACGTTGTCATATAGTTCCCTAAACAAACATTAAAGTCCATGGACTTGGCTGTCAAACGATTTACGTCATAAGTGCTCTAAACTTGGCTGCTATACATGACATAATCTTCAAAAGCCATGCATTGTAGGGGCTAGCGCCCCTCTTAAAAAAAAACCAAAAACCTCAACTCATGGCCATCACCATCACACTGAGTGTAATCTACTACATAATGATTACATTGTATAGCCTACATGTACGCAGAAATGTAGTTTTGTTTCTGAAAAGCCAAAGTTCTTAGATATTTTGACGCTTTGTACAAAAGCGTCAAAACAAAGAAGCCTAAAGTGTAAACGTTTGTTTGAATGAAATGAGTTATCTGAGGAGGTCCTTGTAAGCAATGTTGTCAGTTCTTCCTTCCTCGTGTCCAACAGTAAATCAAATCACCTCCATGCTGCTGGAGAAGGTTTTGTACAGCTAGCTCTCAATGAAATGACACAGACGGGGAGTTGTGAATGATGTGATGGGAATGGAAATGATGTTTCTTTTAAATGTATTGAATCAATCGATGCAGTTCTCACAAAAGAAAAATGTTATTTTCATTCAAATGGATCATTCAGCAGTTGCACTGAAGTGAAATGATCCCTGCCCGGATCATTGAACGCAACATATTCACCCCAATGTCCTCTGAGGCCTCATACACACGTACTGTACAGAACACATGTTCTGTCTGTGTTCCATGGCCGCCTCAATGCTTTTCCAATGGAAGTCACATGGCTTGACCAAACATTTGTGTTTAATGGGCAGAACACAGCCATCAAACACAAATAATGAATTAATAATAATGAATTGCAGTTTTATAGCGCTTTTCCAAGTGCTCAAAGCGCTTTACAATGGTTCATTCATTCATACATTGGGAGGTGAAGCGGCAAACAGTCGACGCCAGCGTCCTCACTTCCCACATTCACACACCAATGGTGGCAAGCTCGCACCGACCGACTCATTGGAGGCAATGTAGGGTTCAGTGTCTTGCCCAAGGACACTTCGACATGTGGACAGGAAGAGCCGGTATTCGAACCGCCGACCCAGTGATCATTGGACGGCCTGCTCTACCTCCTGAGGTCAAACCATGTGACTCCCATTGGAAAAGCATTGTGGCGGCCATTAAACACAGACAAGATGTGTATGAGGCCTAAGGCTATGGGATCTAAAGTCAGACATTGCAATAGAGGGAAATGTGTGTCATACTTCAATAATATAAGCAAGCTTAATTGATTGATGAATGAAATTGGCAACATCATTAGATTTATTATTATAAGATTAAAATGAAATTCGCTCTCTGAAAGGGAGAGTTCAAAGCAGTTGATTATAACTTCATTAATTCGGCAGTTGTTATTAAGCCTCTAGCAGTTTGTAAATGTCACTTCTGTTTGTTTGGCTGCATGCAGGTAGGCTACTGATGGCAGAGTGTGGGGATAAGATGAGATTACATCTATCTATCTTCTATAAATGTGACTAAATTTGAAAGAGGGACTGCCATTGGATTTTTTCATGTCATATGAAAGCAGGGTAGCTTCAAACTGACATTGGTTGTTCAGTTTGACCCACCAGTTTTGGAGATATGCCTTATAGAGTAATGTCTTGCAGAAAACAGCGAGTTGAGAAAACAGGCTTGAAAGGTTCACTTCTGTGGTCTCTAACATTACACATAGCTACATGGTTGGGCATTTATTTCATATTTACATGCATTTGCCCCACCGATTTCAAATTTGACACACGTGTCCACAGGGAGTGCAGTGCCCGTTGTCGAGTCCGTCGGGTAGCCGGTTGTCCAGAACCAGCACAAAAGCCGGGCTCTGGACCTGATCACCCCTTTATCTCCATATTTGCATAGACTCCATATTTGGGAATGCCTGACAAAGAACTAAATATGGGCATAAAAGGGAGACAGACATAATAACTGGATGGGGCATACATTTCCAACTTGCATCGTTCCAAGTAGGTCAGTGCCCAACGGGCACCGCTCTAGTTCACTAAAATACTAAACATGCATGCGCCCTATAGTACACAAAATATGGGCCACGCACGCACGCACGCACGCACACACAAACACCTATTTTCAATGATAGTATAGGATACAGGGGAGAAAATCTACTGAATAACACAGGTTAGAAGGGAAGCAATACATTTCAACATATTGAATAGCTCTGGGACCAATGCTACCAATCTAGAGGTCTCAATTCCTGCCCGAACCCGACCCTACCTGACTCGGCCCGACGTTTATAACTGTTCTTAACAGGGTCATAAATCAGACAGTGGCAGATAAATTAATTTTGTCCCAAGATGATGATGATATACGACTGCCGACTATAACTGTACCGTAGTTAACTTGCCATATGCTTAAATGTTTTTTAAAGTCAGTTGTTTCTAGAGCCGCTTGCATTCAAAGAAACTGAAACATTCCGAACACGTTAGTCAGCAGCACAGTAGAACACGTTAGTCAGCAGCACAGTAGAACACGTTAGTCATAGTCAGCAGCACAGTAGAACACGTTAGTCAGCAGCACAGTAGAACACGTTAGTCAGCAGCACAGTAACACGTTAGTCAGCAGCACAGTAGAACACGTTAGTCAGCAGCACAGTAGAACACGTTAGTCAGCAGCACAGCAACACGTTAGTCAGCAGCACAGTAACACGTTAGTCAGCAGCACAGTAGAACACGTTAGTCAGCAGCACAGTAACACGTTAGTCAGCAGCACAGTAGAACACGTTAGTCAGCAGCACAGTAGAACACGTTAGTCAGCAGCACAGTAGAACACGTTAGTCAGCAGCACAGTAGAACACGTTAGTCAGCAGCACAGTAGAACACGTTAGTCAGCAGCACAGTAGAACACGTTAGTCAGCAGCACAGTAGAACACGTTAGTCAGCAGCACAGTAGAACACGTTAGTCAGCAGCACAGCAACACGTTAGTCAGCAGCACAGTAACACGTTAGTCAGCAGCACAGTAGAACACGTTAGTCAGCAGCACAGTAACACGTTAGTCAGCAGCACAGTAGAACACGTTAGTCAGCAGCACAGTAGAACACGTTAGTCAGCAGCACAGTAGAACACGTTAGTCAGCAGCACAGTAACACGTTAGTCAGCAGCACAGTAGAACACGTTAGTCAGCAGCACAGTAGAACACGTTAGTCAGCAGCACAGTAGAACACGTTAGTCAGCAGCACAGTAGAACACGTTAGTCAGCAGCACAGTAGAACACGTTAGTCAGCAGCACAGTAGAACACGTTAGTCAGCAGCACAGTAGAACACGTTAGTCAGCAGCACAGTAGAACACGTTAGTCAGCAGCACAGTAGAACACGTTAGTCAGCAGCACAGTAGAACACGTTAGTCAGCAGCACAGTAGAACACGTTAGTCAGCAGCACAGTAGAACACGTTAGTCAGCAGCACAGTAGAACACGTTAGTCAGCAGCACAGTAGAACACGTTAGTCAGCAGCACAGTAGAACACGTTAGTCAGCAGCACAGTAGCCCGATTACACAAAGCAGACCATTCTCCGCCGGGGCTATTAACCCATTCAGGCCTGACGTCGAAATTTAAAAAAAAAAGTTTTCTAAATCATGACAATTTTCGGAAAGATTTGAGGCACATTTTAACGATTTTTCAAAAATAGCAGACCTACAAGTTCATAGCGCGCCACTCGGTGGCGCGCTATGAGCTTGTAGATCTGCTATTTTTCAATAGCTAAATTATAACATAATGTTTAAAACACAAAGGGGTTCCCGCCCAAAATGGGTTAATAGGTAATGTGGTTAAACGCTAACGTGACATGGATGCGTTCCAGGTCTCAATGGATTAAGAATGACAAACAGTAAATTGCTATATAATAAAAAAAAGTATCAGCCATCTGTGGCATCCGAAGGCAAAACAATGGTGGTGGCGGTGGCGGTGGTGGGGGTGTAGATGGCATTCCAGTTGCCAAGTTAAGCGCACAACAAGAGGCGCTTCGATCCCTGTTGACACACGGAAACATATTTCTGCCAGCACTCCATCAATATTTATGTTAGAGAAGCCTGACTCAGAGCAGGCAGCAGTTAAACTAATCAGCAGCGATACACTCTCCTACGTCTGAGCCTGCTGTCAGGACGTCACTCACTCGCACACATGCAAACGCACGCACGCACGCACGCACGCACGCACGCACGCACGCACGCACGCACACAGCCACATACAGGAAAACACACGCAAACTCGCTCTCCCTCAGCACAGCCCCGCCGAGAACACAAAGACAGGATGAGAATGGAGGTTTGTGGCAAACTAGACTCCATCAAACAAACCCCCGCCACCCCCCGAAAAGTGTTGTAAGAGAGCATCCCAACTGGCCAACACTATCACAATAATGATTCTGTCTGACTCAGCATCATCTGTTCCTCCTCTCAGTGTGCACACACATCGCCTGCAGCTCCCATGATGCACGGCGCTGTGGGAGGGGCCACATGCACTATACCAGAGCCATATACGTAGCTGAGAGAGTTGCGCCATTGAGGGGTTCAGAAACCGGAACTCGAGCGCTGTTCATGCAGCCCTGGAGAGTTACACAAGGTGGAGTTTGAAATAAAAAGAAATCAACGCGGACGGCGCAAATATCAGCAATTTTAGGCATGTGTGCAACATGACGACTGTTTTAAAGTCTTGCAGAATGACGACTAAAGTCTCTGTAATGTTTATGTTGTACTATTACTAAAAACGATCTAAAATAAAGGGATTTAAGATCATTAAAGCTGGGCTGTTGCCTGAGTCCAGTGCATTCTGCCAAAATGTACTCCACTACATCTGGGATCCAAATATAGTTTTTTTTACGCCACTACAATCATTTGAAAACTTTAGTTACTATAGTAGCTTTGTAGATTTGGATTATTATTACAAAGCATGCATTTATAGTACTACATTTGAATTGAAACGCATTGTGAGCTTGAGATCAGCTATTTTCAAATTATTTTTAATTACATTTGAAAACTTGAAACAGGACATTCCAGGCTGAGGGACATGAGTATACTTTCTATACTTTTGGTACTTGAAGTACATTTTGATACCAATACTTGTGTACTTTCACTCAAGTACATTTTGAATTCCATACTTTTACTTGTAACGGAGTATAGTTCTACATTGCGGTGATTCTTTTACTTAAGTAAAACAATTGAGTACTTTATCCACCACTGCTGGGAGGTGTGTGTGTGTGTGTGTGTGTGTGTGTGTGTGTGTGTGTGTGTGTGTGTGTGTGTGTGTGTGTGTGTGTGTGTGTGTGTGTGTGTGTGTGTGTGTGTGTGTGTGTGTGTGTGTGTGTGTGTGTGTGTGTGTGTGTGTGTGTGTGTCAGTGTCAGTGTCAGTGTCAGTGAAGCGCAGTGACCTGTGCGAGCTCATACAGTACATGTGGTGGATCACACAGCTGCATTGTATACATGTGTGAGTGTTGCACGCACATTTTGTGCTATACAGTACATTGCACGCTGTGCGAGACTGACTCGAACGGACACATGTGCTCAAGGTCATACATGGGCAACTGGCGGCCCCCACCTTCACTTAACGCGGCCCGCATGTTACTGCCCAGCCCTCCAGGCCAGAGCGTGGCCCCATGCAACCCACCTTCACTTAACGCGGCCCACAGGTTACTGCCCAGCCCTCCAGGCCAGAGCGTGGCACCATGCAGGTTACTGCCCAGCCCTCCAGGCCAGAGCGTGGCCCCATGCTGCCCAGCCCTCCAGGCCAGAGCGTGGCCCCATGCTGCCCAGCCCTCCAGGCCAGAGCGTGGCCCCATGCTGCCCAGCCCTCCAGGCCAGAGCGTGGCCCCATGCTGCCCAGCCCTCCAGGCCAGAGCGTGGCACCATGCAGGTTACTGCCCAGCCCTCCAGGCCAGACCGTGGCCCCATGCTGCCCAGCCCTCCAGGCCAGAGCGTGGCACCATGCAGGTTACTGCCCAGCCCTCCAGGCCAGAGCGTGGCCCCATGCTGCCCAGCCCTCCAGGCCAGAGCGTGGCACCATGCAGGTTACTGCCCAGCCCTCCAGGCCAGAGCGTGGCAGGTTACTGCCCAGCCCTCCAGGCCAGAGCGTGGCACCATGCAGGTTACTGCCCAGCCCTCCAGGCCAGAGCGTGGCAGGTTACTGCCCAGCCCTCCAGGCCAGAGCGTGGCAGGTTACTGCCCAGCCCTCCAGGCCAGAGCGTGGCAGGTTACTGCCCAGCCCTCCAGGCCAGAGCGTGGCAGGTTACTGCCCAGCCCTCCAGGCCAGAGCGTGGCAGGTTACTGCCCAGCCCTCCAGGCCAGAGCGTGGCAGGTTACTGCCCAGCCCTCCAGGCCAGAGCGTGGCACCATGCTGCCCAGCCCTCCAGGCCAGAGCGTGGCAGGTTACTGCCCAGCCCTCCAGGCCAGAGCGTGGCACCATGCAAAGTTCCAGCAAAATCCGAGAGATAAGAAGAGAAGACGGGTCACTTCCACCCGAGCTTGGAAGTGATGTAGTGTTGTTTCTGTAGTGTAAGCCAAGGAAGCTTTGAGAAGGAAAAGAGGTGGTCACGTGACTGGGCTGCGCCATGACACTTTCATGGGAGCAAAACTACACCGGGAAGTTTGGCAGAATGCACTGGAGTCAATGAGAGCTCAGTGACCAGCTCATGAACAAACACTGTTTCTGAATGACTGAGACCTTTTGTAAAGTAATCGCTTCTGGCAAATAACAGAAGATATGTAACTCATTATTGTCTGCTGTGTTGCTTTTCGATGTGTACACTGTGTCATTTTATAGAGGTATGGTATCTAAAGTGCACAAAGCTTCTTTCTGAAGTATCGCAAGACTTCCCACCGTTTCCTGTCATGGCAGCCAAATCTCGCGATACCTCTGAGCCAGAAACAATACCTGCTGCTATTTAGATCCTCAAATAAAATTATATACTGTGCACTCTGTGCACGATGTGCACAGAGTGCACTTTATGCCATTTATTTATGCATTTTATGTCATTCTGATGTAATACCTGCACCTGGTCAGCAGGTATAGCAGTCCCTCCCACCACTCTCTGTGTTGCAGTGTTGATTTTGACAGCACAAGTTTGATTTTAGTTTTAGTCATAGTCTTTTGAATATAGTTTTCATTTAGATTTAGTCACATTGTATAGTCACATGGAATGTTTTAGTGTTAATCTACTTTTAGTCGTCTAAATATCATAAGATTTTTAATATACAGTTGATTTAGTCGACTAAAATGTATTTTGGCGGGCCTTAATGCCGTCGTAATGGCTGATTTTCCACTAGCTAAGAATAGCAACAAGCTCACAACGCGTCGCACTGCGACACATTGTGAGCTTGTGACACGTTGTGAGCTTGTAGATCTGCTATTTTCAGCATGCGACAAGTGTACAATGACTTGTGTCTTTTATGTTTTACTCTTTTGTCCACTATAGTCCTGTTGACGAAATTGTCAATACATTTATTATTTACTCTTAGTTTTAGTCATCATAGCTTATAGTTTTCATTTAGTTTCCATTTAGTTTTCGTCAGTGAGAAAAGGTAGTCGACAAAACATTTTCTCGTCATAGTTTTTTAGTCGAGGAAATCTCCACTGATGTGTGGTACTCAGTGATGTAAATAGGTTTTCAATGTAATGAGTCTTTTAGATGAGTCCCAGGGACATTTGATGAGTACCACTTCAACAACGTTATAGGAGTCATATTTTGCCATTTTTACAAATTGCAGCTTTTAACTCCCATTTCATTTCATATGGTTTTAATGTGGTTATATTCATGTAGAAAACAGAAGAAGAAATGATTATTATAACTAAAGCTATCAAAATAAACTAGAACTAGAAAAAGTGCCCTTCTGGGCACAGGTCTCCACCAGGAGGATAGGAGTGTGTGTGATGTTTGGCAAAATGTTTAGGAGTAATATAAACATGTTTTTTTGTTTGTTTGTTTGTTTGTTTGTTTGTTTGTTTCTTGCAACAATTTTCTTCATTTTGTTGAGGAAATGCAGAGCCAGATCACTCATAGCATCTCTGAGGATAGAATTCTGGATGAGCAGGACATGAGCAGGCATTTTATACAAAACGGGCTACTCCTGAAAACTTTGGAAGGCAATCTTAGCTAATCAGTGTAGAATCTGAGAAATCCAACAGGCTCGTCTTGATCACATGACTACAGAGATGTGTACCGATTTGCGTGAGATTTGGATGAAATCTGTGCAAAACAATGTGTTTTGCAGAAATCGGCCTCATGGTGGCACTATAACCGGCAGATGTGGATGGATGCAGGGAAAATGTTTTTCCATGGCCTCTAGGGAGTGCGCATACATAAGTTGTATACAGATCGATGCAGTTATAGGTAAAAACAGGAATTGGCCTGTTATAGCGCCACCATGAGGCTGATTTGGGGGGGGGAATAGTGGCATGTCGTCCTCGGCCTAGTGGAAATGTGTGTGTATAATTTCATGGAAATTGGACACTGTGTTTTGCCTAAATCGGCCTCATGGTGGTGCTATAACAGGCCGTTGAGGAGTGTGTGTGCACAGTTTGGCATGGATCGGGCCAACGGTGCCGGAGATTAGCTGGTAATGGACGGACGGAAGGACGGACGGAAGGACGGACACACGGACGGAGTGCAAAACATACTCTCGCCCCATGCCTTCGGCCTGGTGGAGACAATAAAAAACAGTACAGTAGTGCATCCCATGGATGCAGAGGCCGTTGTTTTATTGCGTCCCTTAACTATAAACTGCGTTTTGGGATGCAAACTGCACCCTATTTTAATCTCTGGGTACTGTACCCCACCTGGTCAGCATGCAGCAGTCGTGCAGCAGCGTCTCCTCCAGGTACACCCCCCGCTCCTCCTGGGTGGCCACGGGGTGCCCGTTGTGGCGCCAGCGCAGCTCCACGGACGGGTCCAGGCGGGAGGCGGTGCACTGCAGGGGCAGCCGGTCCCCGCGGAACACCACCTGCCTCTGGGACGGGATGAGCTGGAACAGCGGCAGCTCCAGGGCTGTGTCTGTGTGTGCCCCATGGGAGAGGAGAGAGAGAGGGAGAGGTCAGAGGAGGGTGTGTGTGTGTGTGTGTGTGTGTGTGTGTGTGTGTGTGTGTGTGTGTGTGTGTGTGTGTGTGTGTGTGTGTGTGTGTGTGTGTGTGTGTGTGTGTGTGTGTGTGTGTGTGTGTGTGTGTGTGTGTGTGTGAGAGACAGAGCTCGCTCAACCCGAGGGGAGAGAGAGATGGGATGGACAAGGAATGAAAGGATGGGTGAGGTGCGGGGGGGCGGGGGGGGGGGCGACCTTTCTGCAGAAGTCATCACACTGGCAAATGGTGTTAACAAATAAGATTACAAAGAAATACACAGTCCTATGTATGTACTGCAAACACCACACGCGCACACACACGCGCCCACCTGCCGGTATTCACAGACACAAATACACATTTTCAAGGTCACTCATATCCTGCCCCGTTGTTCTCTCACGTTGCTATACTGTTGCTGAGCACAGTAAAATCGTCAGTGATTATTTAACTACCCAGGCGTACACATGGAACCATTGGTATACCACTCAGTTGGAGCGTGTGTGTGTGTGTGTGTGTGTGTGTGTGTGTGTGTGTGTGTGTGTGTGTGTGTGTGTGTGTGTGTGTGTGTGTGTGTGTGTGTGTGTGTGTGTGTGTGTGTGTGTGTGTGTGTGTGTGGTTTTTTTTTGGAGATGAACAACCTCTGATAACGGAGAACAGCCTTGAGCACTCCCCTGGATTCTCCTTGACTCCCTCACACCTTGCAACAGTAACCTGCTGCCTGCTGCACTCTGATAGGATTACTCACTTAGCAGCTGGCTAACTCTTAACTCCTCAGGCCTTTTGTCAGAGAGTATGACACCAGCAGAAGGCTGAGATTAAGACAGGGGAGTTCAGTCGAAAAGAAAAGGAGAAATAACACTGAGCGGCACTGCAGTACGAAAGGTCGTAGGTTTTCCACAAAGGGATCTTTCAGTGCCAAATTGATACAAACACATAAGACATAAATTGCACCTTTCTGAACATTTGTTTGCTGTATATATGGAACATAAGCTTTGCCTATAACTTTGCTACTACAGGGAAAACATGCACATGTACATATTTTACTATTTTTTTTTTTTACTCGTTTGCCCTTTCTTGCACTCTTTATTCTTTCCCTTTATTTGCTGTGCTTGCTGTAATTGATGTTACGCTATCTATATGCTGCTGCGTTGTCTGAAGGAAGCCAAAGTAAAATAAGTTTTACTCTTATGTACCTGTACACAAGATGTAACAATACTATAGTACAACCTTGAAGCTCGAACTATATGTTGCTGAAAGGGAAAGATAAAGCAATGTCCTTAATCCCAATGATCCAAGTCGGATAAATATCATCGTGTATCATAGCCTTTGGCATGTCTACAGGAGTGCAATGACCCGGCACTTTTCTGCACAGGTCCAGAATGCCTGGGGGAATTCCTCGGGAGCTGCGGGGAGGCATGTTTGGCACGGCAGACGTTTTCCTTATTGGACGCCCTCCAAGGAAGGCCCGGCCAGGCGAAAAAGGGACCACTTCACCTCCGCTTGTGTTCAGATCAATTGTTGACGCAGCTACCGGCTGCAGCGTTTACTGTGTGACAGGCCATTCGATATGCGGGTCATAAAGTCTTTTTACTGCAGCACTATGTATTCTTGTGGAAATCCCCTCTGGATCTCAGTGACAGTTATGAGGGGGAGATCTGACCGAGGCGCTCTACTGTCCACATATAGCTCTATATCCGCTTCCCTCGAGCGACACGGATCCAGCGACAGTGGAAAGCACCGTTTATGGTGATGCGGCATAACTCACTTAACGATCACCGCCGTTAAAGCCGGCATTGCCTTCACCTTCATTTTATACACAAGTGATTCACGGTCACGTATAATGCATGTTAAACTCCAACGCGGCGAAGGAGTGCGGCAGCGGTCGCAGTGTGACGCACACGCACGCGTGCCACGCACACGGGCACTATGCAAAGATCACAGCATAATTTGTCGCGTTGTTGCTTTGTAAAATGTGTTCCTCACACGCTCGTTGATGTCATCGAGCGTGCGTCCGTAGTGACGTCACGTGCGTCATGGCAGCTATACAGTTGTAGCTTTGTAGCTTTGCGTCTGGAAGTCTGAACTCGGCTCAGCTTCAATTTGCAGCTTTAATTTGTAGCTTTTGCAGCAACTATACAGTACAAACGCCCGGATGCATCTTTGCATCTTCATGTCGCTGCTGGCTTCCATTGGCAATGAATGGTAGACTGTATCTTTGCATCTGCCCGTGTGAACGCAGCATAAGGTGTAATTACTTGGGCTGACTGTGTCAGAGTGTGACGCTGCCCTGTAATAAGCTGCAGCTACAGCAGCTAAAGCCTTGTTATCTCCACTGGGTGCCACGCAGCCCAAGCAGCATGGGGCGAGAGAGGCTGTTGACTTGGCTGACGCTGATACTGTTGAAACAACGCTCTGAGCCAAGGATCAGAGTGTGGCTGCTTGCCTCCGCCTATCAGGCACCGCCAGAGCCAAGTGCAACTGTGGGAGCGGTGGGAGTGTGCATGTGTCTGCGTGCGTATACGTGTCTGTGTGTGTACACGTGTTTGTGTGCGTTAATGGACTGCAGGATCAGACGGCTCCATTCTGAATGTGTAAACGTGAAAAGGGAAGCATGGGAAGGCGAGACAGAGATGAGGGAGGAAGGTGAGATGTGTGTTGACATATGAGGGAGGAAGGTGAGATGTGTGTTGAGTCTGTTGACATATATGAGGGAGGAAGGTGAGATGTGTGTTGACATAATGGGAGGAAGGTGAGATGTGTGTTGACATATATAAGGGAGGAAGGTGAGATGTGTGTTGACATATATAAGGGAGGAAGGTGAGATGTGTGTTGACATATATAAGGGAGGAAGGTGAGATGTGTGTTGACATATGAGGGAGGAAGGTGAGATGTGTGTTGACATAATGGGAGGAAGGTGAGATGTGTGTTGACATAATGGGAGGAAGGTGAGATGTGTGTTGACATATATGAGGGAGGAAGGTGAGATGTGTGTTGACATTATGAGGGAGGAAGGTGAGATGTGTGTTGACATATATGAGGGAGGAAGGTGAGATGTGTGTTGACATATATGAGGGAGGAAGGTGAGATGTGTGTTGACATAATGGGAGGAAGGTGAGATGTGTGTTGACATAATGGGAGGAAGGTGAGATGTGTGTTGACATATATGAGGGAGGAAGGTGAGATGTGTGTTGACATTATGAGGGAGGAAGGTGAGATGTGTGTTGACATATATGAGGGAGGAAGGTGAGATGTGTGTTGACATATGAGGGAGGAAGGTGAGATGTGTGTTGACATATGGAGGGAGGAAGGTGAGATGTGTGTTGACATTATGAGGGAGGAAGGTGAGATGTGTGTTGACAGATATGAGGGAGGAAGGTGAGATGTGTGTTGACATTATGAGGGAGGAAGGTGAATGTGTGTTGACATTATGAGGGAGGAAGGTGAATGTGTGTTGACATTATGAGGGAGGAAGGTGAGATGTGTGTTGACATAATGGGAGGAAGGTGAGATGTGTGTTGACATATGAGGGAGGAAGGTGAGATGTGTGTTGACATATATGAGGGAGGAAGGTGAGATGTGTGTTGACAGATATGAGGGAGGAAGGTGAGATGTGTGTTGACATATATGAGGGAGGAAGGTGAGATGTGTGTTGACATATATGAGGGAGGAAGGTGAGATGTGTGTTGACATAATGGGAGGAAGGTGAGATGTGTGTTGACATAATGGGAGGAAGGTGAGATGTGTGTTGACATATATGAGGGAGGAAGGTGAGATGTGTGTTGACATTATGAGGGAGGAAGGTGAGATGTGTGTTGACATTATGAGGGAGGAAGGTGAGATGTGTGTTGACATATGAGGGAGGAAGGTGAGATATGTGTTGACAGATATGAGGGAGGAAGGTGAGATGTGTGTTGACATATATGAGGGAGGAAGGTGAGATGTGTGTTGACATTATGAGGGAGGAAGGTGAGATGTGTGTTGACATATATGAGGGAGGAAGGTGAGATGTGTGTTGACATATATGAGGGAGGAAGGTGAGATGTGTGTTGACATATATGAGGGAGGAAGGTGAGATGTGTGTTGACATTATGAGGGAGGAAGGTGAGATGTGTGTTGACATATATGAGGGAGGAAGGTGAGATGTGTGTTGACATATATGAGGGAGGAAGGTGAGATGTGTGTTGACATAATGGGAGGAAGGTGAGATGTGTGTTGACATTATGAGGGAGGAAGGTGAGATGTGTGTTGACATTATGAGGGAGGAAGGTGAGATGTGTGTTGACATATATGAGGGAGGAAGGTGAGATGTGTGTTGACATATATGAGGGAGGAAGGTGAGGTGTGTGTTGACATATATGAGGGAGGAAGGTGAGATGTGTGTTGACATATATGAGGGAGGAAGGTGAGATGTGTGTTGACATATATGAGGGAGGAAGGTGAGATGTGTGTTGACATTATGAGGGAGGAAGGTGAGATGTGTGTTGACATTATGAGGGCGGAAGGTGAATGTGTGTTGACATTATGAGGGAGGAAGGTGAATGTGTGTTGACATTATGAGGGAGGAAGGTGAGATGTGTGTTGACATTATGAGGGAGGAAGGTGAGGTGTGTTGACATTATGAGGGAGGAAGGTGAGGTGTGTGTTGACATTATGAGGGAGGAAGGTGAGGTGTGTGTTGACATACTGTATGCCAGTGTTTCCCAACCTGTGTGCCGCGGCACTTTACTGTGCCGTTTGATGTGTCCAGGTGTGCTGCCTGATTTGACCGAAAATAACACTAACCCTCCCCCGAAAGGCAATATTATAGCTACTGGGCTGCAGGCTTCCTATTGTTGCGTCGTTGTTGTTGTCACACGTCTAACCATTAGACGTGCGATAACGACGGAACAATAGACTCTACGACCCTCGGCCATTGAAATGTTAATGCAAAAGAGATGCATCCAGAAGACGCTACATTTCGCGCATATGCACGTAGACAGCAGACACATACAGTCCTACATATGTCCCGACCCAAACACTGAGGAGGTAAAGTAAACGTGACGTTGTTGTGATTAAACATAATGTGCCACGAAAAATAGCTGTCCAACTGTCCAAGTGTCCATACATGATCGCCTCGTTCGGCCAACACAATATATCTCCCTCCCTCCACAGAAGCGCAGTGATGCCTGATTTATTCTTCGTCGTACACGTGTTCCATGCTGAAAATGGCTGATTTACAAGCTCACAACGCGTTGCGTACGCAACGCGTTGTGAGCTTGTCGATCAGCTATTTTCAGCACGTGGAAATATGCAGGCTGTGAGAACTGAGACCCTTCACAATAAAAGCATGCAGCTTTCACAAGTTGGCCCATAATAAAGACAAGGAAAAGGATTAAGAATTAGGTGGCATTTCA
This sequence comes from Electrona antarctica, assembly GCF_951216825.1. Taxonomy (NCBI): domain Eukaryota; kingdom Metazoa; phylum Chordata; class Actinopteri; order Myctophiformes; family Myctophidae; genus Electrona; species Electrona antarctica. The sequence continues at coordinate 20,090,727 of NC_136791.1, read as the reverse complement.
CATTGCATATGAGCTATTTTTTCTCCAAAATGTATTTTCTTAAAGGAATATTTTTTTTATTATTAAATCCCCCAAAGTGTTTTTATTCAATAAAGTCTGAGGTTCTATATGGCTATGGGCTGTGGTACTGTGGTAATAATAATAATAATAATTAAAAAAAGAAAGAACGAAAAAGAACTAAAATAGTTCATTTTTTGGAACCATGAACTTTAGTTCAAAATATTGAATGATGAATATATATATATATATATATATATATATATATATATATATATATATATACTGTATATATTATATACACATACATACACATATGTATGTATATGTATATAGATAGGCCTATACACCGTATATCTAGGTGTGCCCTGAGATTTTTAGGCTATGAAAAGTGTGCCCTGGGACAAAAAAGGTTGGGAAACACTGCTGTATGCCATTGGATGAGGAGGACATCCTCACATGCCATGCAGGACGTGTCCTGCAAGTGACAGTGGGGGTTAGGGACGGGTTAGCGCAATATGGACTGTTCTGGCAACCGGGGACAGGCCATGGCATCTGCTAGGACTTATCCTGGTCCTGCAGGGATACGCGCATGGTCCATGGCTGGTACTAGGTTCCGGCCATAAATCCCTCACATAATCTACACGCAAGCAAATGCTCCATTCACAACAAGCCTCAAAGTACAAGTTTGTGTTGACAGACAGACAGACAGACAGACAGACAGACAGAGACATACAGACAATTGTGTGTTGACTACATAATTGTCTTTTTTTTTTCATGTTCTCACTCCTCTCTGCCCTCAATTTCCTGTCTCTCTCCTATCCTATATGCAAATTAAGCTACACCTGCCAGAAAGTATATATTTTTGACAGCAAACATACAATACTGTGCTGTAACTGTGCAGGCTTGCTAAACATTTTCAATACTGGCAGAAACTAATGCCAGTGCACTATAGTGCAGTGATGGTTGTAGGTTTAATTCTCATTTTTCATCTTACACCCAAATTATACTGTAGGCCTATACTGTATAAAATATGTAGTCACATCTGTAATTCAAGTGTTCTATATCATGACAGCTTTATAGCGAACAGTAATTGACAGACAGACAATTGTGTGTTGACTACATAATTGTCTTTTTTTTTCATGTTCTCACTCCTCTCTGCCCTCAATTTCCTGTCTCTCTCCTATCCTATATGCAAATGAAGCTAAACCTGCCAGAAAGTATATATTTTTGACAGCAAACATACAATACTGTGCTGTAACTGTAACTGTGCAGGCTTGCTAAGGTACACTACAAGAAAATGTAAATACTGGCAGAAACTAATGCCAGTGCACTATAGTGCAGTGATGGTTGAAGGTTTAATTCTCATTTTTCATCTTACACCCAAATTATACTGTAGGCCTGTATATACTGTATAAATCTGTGATTAAAGTGTTCTATATGATGACAGCTTTATAGCCAACAGTATAAGGAAAGCAACCATCAAACAGAATGTAAAGGCTGATGTGATTATTAATCGGTCAGAAACGCAGGGAACGGGAATCAAACGGCAAGTATGTTTGCAAAAAAATAAATAGCTGCTGTACTTTTTTGGGGGGTGAAAAAAATATTGTACTCTGTGTGCAAGGGCATTATTACGTGAAATGATCTGGCTGTAATGTTAACCCATTCTGGGTGGGAACCCCTTTTAGTGTTTTAAGCATTATGTTATACTTGAAAAATAGCAAATCTACAAGCTCGGCTATGTTCATAGCGCGGCACCGAGTTCACTATTTTTGAAAAATCGTGAAAATGTGGTGCAAATCTTTGAATATATATTCTTTCAGAGCTAACGTTTTTAACTAAAATCTTTGCTTCTGGGGGGTCCCTGGAACAACATATTTTCAGATTTCATATAGTTTTGGGGGTCCTTGACATGATAATGTTTGAGAACGACGGATTTAGAAGGCATTTGTAGAGTCGTCCTCAGGTCTAAATGGGTTAAGGAAACTACTACTGTCTGTTTCAACGCTCATTTGGTGACATTGTCCCCGAGTCCCGACTCTAGACATATAATCTTTTTGATATACTTTGATATCTGACACCTGCTGTGTCACATTCCTCTGCAGAACCGATGCAGCGCAATGCCATTTTCTACAGTGACTTAAATCAAGAGGGGAGGGGTGGAGGGGGGCCCCTCAAAGCAGTTGATTTGAAAAGAGATTTGTCTGATCTTCAAAGTGGGCATGACAGGGGGGGGGGGTCTATAAGCCATGTTTTGAAATCACTAAATTAACGCCACAGGCGTGCAGAGCCAGCGCTTTGAATTGAAGTTAATGACATGGTCCGAGGGCCATTGCAGTGTTGTGTCATCACGCAAATAAATCTATTTATTGCTATAGAAAAGCAGGGATTTAACTTCTGATATACATACAGCCCCATCAACACTCATCCCATGTGAACTCTTTTTAATCTATCACTGTGTGTTTGTGACATTTACACAGACCGGATTCAAACGCAAGGAACGTCACGATGCGCGAGCATGGAATCCTCCTCGCTTTTGAGTCACGCCAGCACCAAGTTCAGTTTTTAGACCGCGACGGAGGGGGGCGCCGGCCGTCTCAAAGCAAACGAACATGTGTCGAACTTTTGCGAAGTTCTCTTCTAGCCGACTCAGCCCCGTCCGAGTTGCGACCCGATATGGACAGAATACGTGAGAACAGTAAATCATGTTCTGGCGACCTCTACTCAAAGTGGCTACTGGCCAATCTTAGCGTGTCCTTACTCAAACACGAAGAGGATTACATGCTCATTACATGCTCAGTTGTACGAACGCTTGTTTTCTATTGTTGTATTGTTTATTGGATCTTGTTTAGTCGATACACTTAATTGTTTTAGCTCATGCTCATTTGATTTAGCTATTTTGTCTCATCTGGTTAAGGAAATAGGTAGCTGATATATTGCACTTTTACCTTAGCGCTAGGTATACTCTTGGTTGCTTGTTTTTGCAGAAAATGCACTAAAGACTTCTGGTGATTAGTAGTTTTTGTTCCCTACCTATGTTGAATACACTTATTGTAAGTCGCTTTGGATAAAAGCGTCTGCTAAATGACTGTAATGTAATGTAATGTAATCTCATGATACCCATGAGCTGGACAAGCTTCGAGGACGATTGAGCTCTACACTTTTTTGAGCATATTCTGTGTTTCACCCCAGCACTGTATAGCAGTGCCATGGACTCTTGATTCTTTGTATAGCAGTGCCATAGACTCTTGATTCTTTGTATAGCAGTGCCATAGACTCTTGATTCTTTGGACCCCCCACCCCCCCAACCAGCACTAGATGAGCACAACAGACGCTTGCCCTGACCTCATCTCAGGAAGCACCTGATCCTGGCAGGAAGCCGTGATCCTCGGTTCCCCCTCGTTTGCGAGAAGCACTCGACCTGTGCAACGCGGAGGGGAAAGGAGGTTCACCGCTGGAATGTGTGGCCTCCCGGCATCTGCTACCCATCACACCGACGCTCAAGACAAATCCAAACGTACTTCCATATCTCCTATACTACAATGTGGCTCTGCAGGCCCCATGCACGGAACACGACATATAGGAGTCAAATCTCTGAAGACGAACGGCCGTGATTTCCGCTGACACATCCAATGTTAAGGGAGGGGAAACGGTCATGTTTTACTCCACAGGTTTCATTTTATATTCCAGATTACGGGAACATTACAGATCCTGTGCAAAAATCCAATCTTGCATTATGATTGATATGATATTCGTTCGGCCCGGGCCCAAAACACACGACTATAAGAGGTATAATATACCTCTTATATATATTATATCCCCCGATGGCAAGAGAAGGAGCCAGACAGTGGCCACCAGTGTTGTTTTTGGCAGCACATTTCTATTTTAGTTTTAGTCATAGTCTTGTCAATAGTTTTCATTTAGTTTTAGTCACATTTTAGTCACCTGGAATGTTTTAGTGTTAGTCTAGTTTTAGTCGAATTGTATTGTATTGTATCGAATGTATTTTGGCGGGCCTTGATGGCATCGTAATGACTTGCTGAAAATAGCCGATCTACAAGTTAACAGTTAACGCGTCGCTGTTAACTTAGATCTGCGTAGATCTGCTATCTGCTATTTTCAGCATGCAACTAAGTGTAAATTGACATACTGGATCTCTTGTCCACTAGTCCCTTCCTAACATTATAGTCTAGTTTTTATTTTGTTGACGAAATTGTCAGTATATTTAGTCTCAGTTTTAGTCATCATAGCTTAGTTTTCATTTAGTTTCCATTTAGTTTTCATCAGTGGAAACGACGAACATTTTTCGTCTTAGTTTTAGTCGACACTGGCGGCCACACAACGTAACATTGCAACAAGTTGTCGCGTGGACGCTGGCGCCAGGCGAAATAAATAAGGCATTGTAAGAGAGGGGTGTGTGTGTGTGTGTGTGTGTGTGTGTGTGTGTGTGTGTGTGTGTGTGTGTGTGTGTGTGTGTGTGTGTGTGTGTGTGTGTGTGTGTGTGTGTGTGTGTGTGTGTGTGTGTGTGTGTGTGTGTGTGTGTGTGTGTGTGTGCGCGCAGAGAGGCGGTATCGGGATTCGGGCTTTTTCCAGGAGCCGGAAGCCCAGACGTTATCAACGTAATCCCATAATGGATGTGTTAGGGAAGCTGAAAGGAGCCTGCTCCTCGTCTCACCGCCCGAACCCGCTCGCGCCGGGTTCTTTGTCCAAAGGACTGCACAGAATTACCCTGTAATTGCTTTGGATTGTTCTGCGCAAATGAAAAACACACACTTAGGGATTACATAGAATAATTCTTATTACCATGTCTACTGCATGCACAGCTTTGCCTCTAAGTATACCGTGTTGGCTGTGTGTCCAAAACATGTACACTACGGGAGAGACGGAATACTGTATGCAGTGCTGTAGTGACTGGTATACTTTTTGGGGGGCAGAAGGGATTTTAAGGTTTCTCGATCTGCAGATTGTTTAAAATTATGCATGCACACACGCATGCACGTCATATGCACACGCACAGACGCGCACGCGCGCACACACACACACACACACACACACACACACACACACACACACACACACACACACACACACACACACACACACACACACACACACACACGCACCACTATCCTCTGTACCCTCGCCAATGATTTTCTCATTCCAGAGCAATATCCCCAGCGTGAAGCACATGTAAGGAGACCAGCGGGATGATTCCATCACAGATGAGATACAATTCCCTCATGGAGCCCAGCATATCGCCATGGGGGGTGTGTGCGCGTGCTCGTGTGTGCTCGTGTGTGCTTGTGTGTGTGTGTGTGTGTGTGTGTGTGTGTGTGTGTGTGTGTGTGTGTGTGTGTGTGTGTGTGTGTGTGTGTGTGCGCGCGCGCGCATGTGTGTGAGTCAGAGAGAGAGACAGGCCGACAGACAGTCCCCTAGAGATCTGAGTATTTCCCGTAAAAAAGGAAAAGACCCCTTGGCCTTTCACCGAATGTTTGAAGACTAGTTACTAATGACAAGAACTATACACTATGCATATAGTCCATGTTGTACTGCCTGTCGCCTCTTTCTCCCTAAACCTGCTTGATGAAGCCGTTATTATTTTCATGTTGAACAAATTTTTAATGTGGAAATGTCCAAATGAACAAAACCTTTATTGTTCACTGACTCCGTACGTCACTTGACCCCTAAAAAAAACTATTTAAATGTTCATCATTATTATCTTTATATCCCACTTTCACTTCAGTGGCGTGGCATGTAGCATTTAACCCATGTAGACCTGAGGACGATTCTACAAATGTCTTCTAAATCTTGACAGTTTTCTGAAAAACCCATGTTTCTATCTCAGTCCTTTCCCCAGAAATATATGTAATTGGCCGCCAACCCCCATCTGAAAATATGTTGTTCCCGACCCTTCTGACCCCCCAGAAGCAAATTTGAGTTTAAAACGTTTGCTCTGAAAGAATATATTCAAAGATTTCCGCCACATTTTCGTGGCGCGGCACTCTGTGCCACGCTATGAGCTTGTAGATCTGCTATTTTTCATAAAGTATAACACAATGCTTAATACACAAAGGGGTTCCCGCCCAGAATGGGTTAATTGACAGGTTCCAGGTAAGCTCCGTGTCCATGAGGTGCTTATGTACTTGGCCAAAAAAGTTACAATGTTCCTGCACTTTTAATTTGTTTTAGATTAAATTCAAAGAGTGCACGGTGCTCATCTATCTCATTTCCCTAAACCTGTCCTGGTGTTTCTGGAGCTTATCTCGCAAACCGCTGGAGCGTTCCCTGGCACAACTCTTGTGCACACTGGCCAAAGTAGGCCAAATTAGTACCTCCAATAATGCATTTTCACATATGATTTATACTTTTATACTATACGGCCTACTTGGGAACGATGCAAGTTGGGAACAATGAAAGAAGATCGGGAATGCATACCCGACCCTAGTATGCAATAACCGTTGTCGGGTATGTCGGGTGCAATATCCGTCATAGCACCTGTTTTAACCGTCCGTCCGTCCGTCCGTCCCACTTTTGTGCCCATACAGTATGGAGATCTGATCATATCTGTCTGCCTGTATCCCTTTTATCGCCATATATGGAGATCCTTGATGTTATCAGTGTATGAGCATACAGTAGGTGGACCTGGATATATGCATATGGGGGGGTGCTAAACGTCTGTGGAGAATGCATGGAGAATGTCTGAAGAGTGCAAACGGACGGTGAAAAGTGGACTGACTAAGTAATCAAATGGCAGGTGTATAGGCTGGGATTGCCTTGGCGATCAATTGGCTCAGGCAGATCCTGGAAATCGGACAGGTGTGGGGACTTATAGGCTAATTATGTCCACTGGCAGAGCCTTTGCTGACGGTTCTGGACTAACCGTGTATCCGACTTACTGTACTCAAGGCCGAGCACTGCACTCCCTCTGGTGGTGTGGAACGTGTGTGTCGAATTTTAAGTCGGCGGGGCGAACGGTTCTCGTGTTACGTGGATTACAGACATACACACGTACAGTACAGAGAGTCGTGCATTTATTGTAAGACTAGAGCGGTGCCCTACTTGGAACGATGCACGTTGGAAATGCATGACCCTTGTTTTACTTTTGAGGGGTGCTAGCCCCTCTTATAAACAGAACTAAACTAATTAAATGCCATTGACAATGAATGGAGAATTTACGTCGATGTTTCTGAGCAAAACTGCTGTCGGTATGTCGGTGGAAACCCTTGGCCAATAAGAGACCACCATTCTTGGTGACGTAACTAAGGTATGTTTCAAGGTTGGTATAAGGTCAATAAGTGCGCTACAAACATGCACACAAAGCTGTGCATATGGGGCTAGCGCCCCTCAAAAAGGCTCTAAACAGACATTAAAAGTCCATAGGCTTGGCTGCCACATGACGTAATTTCTGCAAGCCATGCATTGGAGAGGCTGGCCCTCGAAAAGCATCCACAAGCCCCCTCTTCTCTAACCTGAGCTTCTGCCTCCCTCAAAACAGACACAATGGTCACAGCAATAATGAATTGAATTGCATTTTTATAGCGCTTTCCAAGTGCTCAAAGCGCTTTACAATGGTTCATACGCCAGCGTCCTCACTTCCCACATTCACACACCAATGGTGGCAAGCTCACACCGACCAACTCATTGGAGGTAATGTAGGGTTCAGTGTCTTGCCCAAGGACACTTCGACATGTGGACAGGAGGAGCCGGGATTTGAACCGCCGACCCAGGGATCATTGGACGACCTGCTCTACCTCCTGAGCCACAGCCGCCCTACCAGCATATCAAGGGAATTCTATCTGACAGGCTTAATATGAAGCTACGGTTTAGTATGAATGTGCCACATGGTTCACAGCAGGTGTTGAGATAACAGCGGAAGCTATTATCGAAATAGACCTTCTTAATCACACTTTTACTGTGCTCGCCACTTGAAATTCAAACATAAGTCAAATTAGGTTTTTTTAATAGTGAGTCTCAGGGGGCAGACTTGGAGCATAATTACACCATTTCATCTTCCGTTCAGCCATAATACATTGTTCTCCTAGTGCCGTGATTTTTGTATTTTTCCAGTTTTTCATGTGTTTATGAGGTGACAGTACTTCATTAGACCGCTTGGTGTGGTTATGTGCAATGATGTCTTCCCTTTGTATTTAGGGTTTCTTCCTGGAGGCTGAAACGTTAACAGTCAAACGGGCCAATGAAAAAAAAAACAGTGATATAGTGACATCACAATATCATCCCCTCCCATAACCCCTCCCCCGCTGTGGGTGTGCGGCTTCAGTTCAGGTGGATCAGAGCCATCTAATAGATTTGCGATATTGAGGGGGCAGAAAACAGCCCGGTCACATGGTGCATGTACTCACGCGAGCCCATAGACTCCAATGCATTCCGTAAACTTCCGGTTGTCCCCATTCAATACTTCCGGTTGTCCCCATTCAATAAAAGTCTATGTAGAAGAGCCGCATAATTGGACTGGCCCCATGAAGTGAACGGAGTTTGCGTAACTCTGTCTTACTCTATGGCTCTGAGGTGGATCACCACCCATCACCACCCACCAGTAATACTTAATAAACTGGTGGGCGTTATATAACAATAATACCTGATGATCATGTTATAGGGTGGGGAAAAAATCATGTTTAAAATTCCTTTCCAGAATGATCATAAATTAAGTGGACTCATACGATAGACAGATCGACCTTGTCACTTCTTCTTTAGATACTGTACATCAAATTACACTGGCAATATAATACCCACTGACGGCTTTTCAGACTTGTTTTCTCTGGAAAAAAAAGGACATTTCACAAGATGAAATCTGTTTGTTCAAGTTAAACAAAACAGACAGATATATTAAACCCTGCTGCTGGGAGAGCCCTCCGGGACCCCTGGGGAGTGCCAGACTCCCCCGAGGGGTTTCAGTTGACAGTTAACATTGTCTCTCTGCAGTAGCAAGCTACTGCACCACGATTCAAAGTTCGATCGTGAACAATTACCCCACCTTCATGCTCCAAAACAGCAGTTTGATAGAAAATACATAGCTGTTTCTGCCTTGCATGAAGTGAATGCCAAAACCTATACTATACTGCCCAAACAGGGACCTGATTCTAATACCACAAAGTCATTAATTTTATACATGTTTCCACTATTCCCCGCGCACGCACGCACGCACGCACGCACGCACGCACGCACGCACGCACGCACGCACGCACGCACGCACGCACGCACGCACGCACGCCTGACCACACGTTAACTCACCAAACCAAACACGCCACCACATGCTCTCTCTCTCTCTCTCTCTGAGTCATCCCCAGGCCACTGCCATGTGGTGGTGAAGTGCATCCTTTCCTTACCACATCTGAGCTGGTGTTCTCGGAGGTTGTGGAACTCCAGGCCGTGGAGGTGGGTGGGGTACATGCACGTGGTGTCGTTCCCGATGCGCACAGAGTTGGCCCGCGCCCACAGGAGCAACCACTCCAGCTGACAGTCACAGAACAGACTGTCCGTACCGAAGTGCCTGATGGTGAATGATGATGGGGAGAAAAAAACGGATTCTGGTCAACCAACTGTGTGTGTGTGTGTGTGTGTGTGTGTGTGTGTGTGTGTGTGTGTGTGTGTGTGTGTGTGTGTGTGTGTGTGTGTGTGTGTGTGTGTGTGTGTGTGTGTGTGTGTGTGTGTGTGTGTGTGTGTGTGTGTGTGTGTGTGTGTGTGTGTGTGTGTGTGTGGGCCTGTCACAATTATTAGGCTACATAATTGTCTAATCGCAATTATTTGAGATAATCTCAATTATTTTTGCATAATCCTTGATTATGTTAACTCAATCAATTAAAAAAGCAGGAACAGCTATGTCCACTATATTTAACATTTTTGGGTATCAAAAGTAGTAGTTTAAGTTATTTGTCATTTTTGTTTTTCTGAAATATGTTTTTATCCATGTTTGTCGAATGTTCAACGCCAAAAACACAATTTGTAAGACAATTAATCGTAAAATGTGTAATCGTGACAGCCCTATGTCTGTGTCCGTGTGTGTGCGTGACTGTGCGCGCGCGCGCGCGTGTGTGTGTGTGTGTGTGCGTGCGTCTGTGTGTGCGCGCACGTCTGTGTGCGTGTGCGTCTTTTGGTCTTACAGCACTCGGAGAACCAGAAGGTGCGTGAACAGTCCTGCGCTCAGCGTGGTAAAGATGTTTCCAGATAAGATCCTGCCAGAGAAGGGAAATAAATAACTGCTCACATCGAGAACTAAAGCCGCATCGTCTTGTGATGCATTACCGAAGCCTTTTTATCTCAAATGATGAACAGAATATCTTCATACAAAGCTCCCAAGTTCAGCATACAGCAGAAGTACAGTACGTGTTTTCAATTTGGAGATTACTCACAATTTGGAGAGGCTGCCAAGATCTAGAAACATTTCAGGGGAGAGGCAGCCAATCCTGTTGTTGGATAGGTCCCTATAAGGACAAAACAAAGGCAAAGGGATTTATAGTTGTGAGATGAAGGCACTTTGTCTTAGACCTATTGTTTTATTTTGATATATTATTAGGAGGAGAGTAGGACTAGCAAACAGTGTGACAAAATGGAAACTAAGCCTGTGTGCGTGCGTGCGTGCGTGCGTGCGTGCGTGCGTGCGTGCGTGCATTCTAACGTATCAATTTCCTCAATAATCTAATATATACTGTAGAGTTGATGAACTGCCCAGTTTTTGTTTGAACACACCTGCTTCACTTAACCCTAACCCTCATAGAGCTTAATTCAGAGCCTCTATAGAGCGTCATAGTCCCGCCCCCTACCAGGGCCCAGGAAATGATTCCCCGTTCATTTTCCTCATAGGCATTTCAAAAAGTATTTATTTAAAGACCTTTTAAGCATCGTACAAAGCCAACTCGAGTTGTGAGAAATCATGACTGCAGTAAACACAATGTAATTATGATTGTAATTATTTGTTTGGTCCAAAATATTGTGTTTGTTGTCATGATTTGTCACAACTCGAGTTGGCTTTGTACGACGCTTATAAGGTCTTTAAATAAATAGTTTTTGAAATGTCTATGGGAAAAATACATTGGGAATTATTTCCTGGTCCTGGCGTCGTCGTGAAAGGGGCGGGACTGCGAAGCTCTATAGCCGAGAAGGCCTGCTTTAAACTTTCTAAATATAAATTTAAGCACATGCTACTTCTGTCTGATTTTACTTCAGTCATGCTAGTGATAATTATGAGCCAACTCATTGACCGTCAAGACAGTGTAATGTAAAGCACAGCATCACAGAAGTGGCTCTACTGTGTACACAGCACTCACAGTATACCAACTCAAGAAAGTGGTCTTGTTTCTAAGTTTCTATGTCAGTGGTTCTCAAACTATTTTGTGTCAAGGAGCCCCAGATTTAGGCTTATATGTATTTGGCCGCGGACCCCCATCTCAAAATAGGTTGTTTTAGGGACCCCCCATGAAAAACATGTTTGAATAGTTCAACTAGCCAATCTACATTGACACATTGAGAGCTTGTAAACTGGCCATTTTAACTATTCAAAAATGTTTTGCAAAATCGTAAAAAAGGCAAAGAAGTTTAGGGATAAGGGGTTTAGCCGTGACGAAAATTGAGCCCTATATATTCAAAGATTTGCGCCACATTTTCAAGATTTTCCAAAAATAGCAGATCTACAAGCTCGTAGCGCGGCACTCGGTGGCGCGCTATGAGCTGGTAGATCTGCTATTTTTCAACAGCTAAAGTATAACATAATGCTTAAAACACCAAAAGGGGTTCCTGCCCTTAATTGTTTAAAACAGTCCCAAGTTTATTTATCTATTGCAGTTCCCTGGGTGGTGTGGTTTTGAAATGTTTCTCTTGGTTGACGTCCCTTTGTATTTGAAGGTGAAGTTACGTAGTGTCCTTGGATAAGGACTGTTGGTTTCTCCCAACAAAGGAAATGTCCAGATTGTGGGTATTTCATTCATTCCTGTTTCAGGTAGTAGAAAGCAAAGAGGGATAGCTCTATTGATCACGGGATCAATACAGTCAGTAGAGTCTGTTTATCTCTATAGGCTGTCGTGCTTGAATTAAGAATAGTAACTTTATTGTTTTCATATTTTGAATTGTGTTTTTTTAACAACTTATTTTTGGAACAGTATATTTTTGAAGTATTCCTTTCAAGAAGAATACATGCATCTGCATAACTGCAATTAAGCTTTGGTTTGTCAATTCTGTATCGGGGGTGCACACGTTGGTTAGTTAGACAAGCATGTCCGATAGGCGTTATTAACCTGCGTGGCAGGTTAATAAAACTAACCCGTGGCATGTTGAAACTAAACCCCTTGGTTTTATTAACCTGCGTGGCAGGTTAATAAAACTAACCCGTGGCATGTTGAAACTAAACCCCTTGGTTTTATTAACCTGCGTGGCAGGTTAACAAAACTAACCCGTGGCGCGTTGAAACTAAACCCTGTGGCTCCCGACATGTGTGGCAGGTTAAAACTAACCCGTGGCAGGTTAAAACTAAAAGCTTCCCGTGAGGTGAGGTTATAGGGTTGGGTTTTGGGTTATAGGGTGTCGGACTCATGCCTGTCGGACTGTACGTCGGACCAAACACATGCACCCAATTATGTCCACCTAGCGCTACATCAAAATAAACAATTTTACAGCGGTCAACCCTGATCTTCAGTAGGCTAAAGTTTCACCTCTCTCACATACTGTAACTCTTAGCCTGTGTGTGTGCGCGCACAAGCACACACACACTGTGCACTACACATGCATGTGGACTGGGTTTCTCCTCCATGCATGTTGTGAGAGTGGCTGCATGAGTGCCGTCCCGGCCGTGGCAGTGTGCCCTTGCGCTCTGTAATTAAAGAGCTGCTTCGCTGGAGCAGCTGTGGGAAAATAAGCAGAGCACTCGAGTAATCACCGGTTGGGGAGCACTTAAATTAGCACTCGGCTGCTCCCAGAGCCTGGCACACGCGCCCGAAATCAGTCCCTGCACTAACTTACCGGCTGGATGGCTGGCCGGCTGCTGCATCTCCACACCGGCCCAGAAACCCCGCTATCAGGGAGCAATCATGTCACTCACTCTGCAGGGCACACGTCTTAAGACTCTAAATGCTGAGCATGCATCCAAAAAGGTAAATGTAAAAGCTTGCCACATGCTACTCAATTATAACCACTGTTTCAAGCCAAAGTCAAGATTTGTGTGCATCAACTCTCTTTTTGCATGTGTGTGCATTATGTGCACATGTGTGCATGCGTGTGCATTAAAAAAAAGTGAGTTCTTCTGTCTTCAGGGAGCTAAACAATTGGGAACTTTTTGCCAATAGACCTTTTTTTCAACATTCTTCCACTTTGTAGCGCATACTGCATAGTAGTTTTTTTTCCCTCTGTGATCACTAATTCTGACACATTTCTGTTTTCAGACAACTGCTTGACTATAAAATGTAATTTGCTCGAGGGTAGCCCAGGGGAATTATTCTTAGAATTGTCTAGCCGGTTAGAATTTTGTCACCATTGATCCAAAATACTTTCATCATTGTTATCTGACGACAGGAACTGAAAGATATGCCACTATATTATTTGAAACTAAGCTACGGGCGGTCGTAGCTTAGAGACTAGACCGCCGAGTAACCAGAATGGGGACAGAGTGGCATTCTGACGCACGGCCCCATTCTACGCACCGACTATGTGGCTTCTGCATGCGGTTAGGGTTAGGGACAGGGTTAGTAACACGGCGAGTCGGAATGGCGATGTGTCGGAATAGCGGGCTTCGGAATGCCGGTGTGTAACCCAATCAGAACCTCCGGGCCGCTCGGTAATACGTGTCGAAGCATGGAGATGCACGCGCAGATCCGACACACCAAAATCACCCGTGGCTCCCGACAATGTGTTGGTCTGACATGCCGTGCGTGCGGTTAGCGTTAGGTTAGGGTTTTGGGTTAGGGTGTCGCACTGTCGGTCTAATGACAGTCGGACCAATAGTATGCCGGACCTAAAGCCTGTACCCGAGGCATGACACTTAACACCTAAAAGCTGTACCCTACCATGTTGAACGGGAACTAAGGGTGACCGTTTGTGGAAATAGGTCCATTTGTTAAAAGTGTGGCTTCAACATGTAAACTCTTACATAATGTCCGAGTAAGAGAATGCCATTACCACACTACGTAATACTCACAGTCTCCTCAGCGCCAGAAGACCACGGAAAGCCCCGGGCTCCACTGTACTTATCAAATTATTCTTCAGATCCCTAGAGGAGATGGAGAGAGAAACAGACCAGCATAGAGAGAAAGAGAGACGGTGAGAAGAAAGAAAGAAAGAAGGAAAGAAAGATGGAAAGAAAGAAGGGAGACCAGTCAATCATAATTATTCATCTATGTATATATTTTTACCATCATAACAAACATGGTAAAACCTATTAGTCACTGAGCAGACTATGAAACTGAGATGCAAACACAGGCTTGCAAGGAAATGCAATTAATTCAAAACGTGTATGAAGGCCATTCTATCATTGACAGACAACAGTACAGTTGAGTTGACAAGGCAGGGAATACAATAGTTTTCCCCATGTTTCAAGCCAATGGAGCGAGGTATAGGGAAGCAAATAGCTGTAGTAGAATTTCCAGTAAGTAAGTTGGTAATGATTTATGTGCCAATTTACAATATACTTTACGCCTTTTTTCCCCCTGCTCACATCTCGTTAGGGAAACACTGCGATTGTAATTCAGCAGAGAGAATAACGCATAGACATAACATCCTTAGGAGGAACACCTGTTAGCTGGACAGAACAGTCCATTTCCTGCATGCCAAGACACCACATCTACTGTCGCCATGAGGCAAACACAATCTTCTTTGACCAAGGCAATCTCTCTCCACACACACACACACACACACACACACACACACACACACACACACACACACACACACACACACACACACACACACACACACACACACACACACACACACACACACACACACACACGCTACTAAAAATGGATCTCAGAAAAAAAGAATCTAATTTCTGGTTTTCTCTGCAGGCCAAAGAAAACTTCCTCAGATTGTGTCCCCGGTTTCCTTTGACTCTGGTGTGATCAGAATCAGAAGGAGTATAGCACTCTGTCCAAATGTGAGCCGCAACGATATACAACTGCAGCCTTCTCAGCCCGAAGCCCATTTGTTCTCCGGGCTATGTGCACGCATGCAGTCGCACACACACACACACACAGGCCAAATCAGGGCCAGCCAAAAGAAACAATATGAGACCAATAGGACTATCAGCACCATAGCCTTTTATTCCCCCCAAAGTGAGCATTAAAAAGAACTACTGGAGCTCTTTTTATTTGCAAAGGGGGACTTCTTGGTGTTGAAAATGATCTCTTTAGCTCAACTGAGAAGAAGCCAAATAATTCCCATATGGCATGAACAGTTCAAACCTTATGAATTTAGGACCTTGTGATCACAGAATAAATTCAATAAAAAGGATTTTACTGTGCATGCAATATTTCCTCTTAAGAGCGGCTACTATTTATTCCACAACGTTTAGATCTGCAGAAAGCCATGACACTGGTTGTTTCACTGTAACTGCATGCGGATAATTTGGTCGATGTTAAGCATTAGTTATACACACAGAAGATGAGCCGTCATTACAGGCAGATAAATGACTGCTGTCCATGTGTAATGATCTGTGTCTTGTGTTAAATAGTTTGACCCCACAGCTTAAAACATACTTTGTCAGCGCGATTTGAACTCCACAACACACATCCCTTCACCTATAGGTCAGTGGTGGGTCATGAGGATGTTGCAATTTGGGCCTCCATTGACAAAACACTACGATTTTAATAATATATATAAACTAGAATGATGCAAATACAAGTGTGGTTGCCTCTTGTAATACATTTTACCAGATTTTATATAAGTGGAGATGCTGATGTCATACAGTATCATAATAATGGAATAAATGGAAAACCCCATAGACCCACAATGACGTCGGAAGTTACTCTAGAAACATACAATAAACTGACAATAGCAATAGTCTGGTTGCCCTGTGGGCAATCACACCAAAGAATTATAATAATGTAAAATGAAAACGCTTAAATCGCTTAAAACCTTAAAATAATAATAATAATAATCATTTAAAAAAAACGAGTATATATATAATCATTGTGATACCAATGAATAGGAACATAGGAAAGTATATGTCTGTTCCATTCGGAACACAATTAATTGTTAAAATAAAAATCTGAAAATGTACCTATGAGTATAAATAAAATTTATGTATACATTTAATTAAACTTAACCTCTATAGGCGACTTAATTGACCGCAGTCCCCCAGGGACTAGACTAGACTATACTATACTATACTATACTATACTATACTATACTAACCCCATCTTTTTCCCCCTCTACACCAAACCTCTTAGCATCATCATTCACATTTCACCTCACACAGAAGATCTGCAGTACGTACAGTACAGCGCTGGGTAGTCCAGTTGAAATGGCACAGTAGCTTTTCACATTCTTGGCCCTTTTACTTCATCTGTTCCTTGAAAGAATGCCCCCCCCCCTCAGTGCTTAAGGTTTAAACCTCAACACCTGGACTCCCGACTCACACACTGGATTGGACTGTTCTGCGGACTCCCGTGATCCTTCATTCGTGCAGGAACGTGACGTGACTAGGGATGGAGCTCGTTATTTTTTTTATTGATAACGAGCACCTTATCAATCAGGCTTATCGAGCCGGGTTCTTATCGAGCCCACTATCGAGCATTTTATATTATTTTCTGGAAAGACGGGAGACAATAAATTCGGAACAGAACCAGTATCTTTTACTAGGGCTTTCAATACAGTACTTTTCTAACAGACAAAATAAATAAAATAAACTGTTAACTGGTTAAAAAGCGTACATTTTGTTTACACGAACAGCGCTGGTTGGCAGGCATCAATACACTTTTAGACCGACATGCTTGTGCCAGCATGGGTGATTAGATGTATTTCTTGATCGCCTCTTGTCTTGATTGTTTAAACATGACGTCATGGGCCGCTATGCTCGAAAACAGGCTTGATAAGCCCAAAGCTTATTAATAACGGGTACTCAATAAGCTTTTATCGGATTTCTTTGGGTATATCGTTTATGCGGGTCTGAGCGCGTTCTTCCTCCTCGTGTCCTACTGCTCTCGTCCAATGCTGAGTCTTTGATCATGTACAACAGTACAGTGTACTATGAAAGAGTAGGCGGATGTCAAGTGGTCCTCTGTCTCGCCCGCAGCACCTTCCCTTTCATCCCAGAACTGTCGAGCTGCTCTACTGCGTGAGGTGTTCCTGGCTCTGTCTGGAGTTTATGGATTAGGCTTAAAGCCACGCTGAACTTTGGTAGAAACTTAGGTTGTACCGCCTAGGCATGATGTAACTGCAAGTAATCTTGATGGTCTTTATTTGTGGCGACCGTGTGGTCAAGTCTACTTTAGGTATAGCAATTCCATCCAAATCATATTTTAACCCATTTAGACCTGAGGACGATTCTACAAATGTATTCTAAATCCTGACAGTTTTCTGAAAAACCCATGTTTCTATGTCAGTGGTTCTCAAACTATTTCATGTCAAGGACCCCTAGAATTATATGTATTTGGCCGCCTACCCCCATCTGAAAATATGTAGTTCGCTCTGAAAGAATATATATTCAAAGATTTGCGCCACATTTGCGCCATTTTCAAAAATGGCAGACCTACAAGTTCATAGCTTGTAGATCTGATTGGTCCCTGATTGGTCGGGAAAATATCGGGGGAAATACATCTGACGGATGTTCCGGAGGATACATCCGCCGATAGCTTCTCTGCCTTACGTTGTGACCAGGCTTTTATTTTCGCAGATAAGTAAGCCTGGGACCGAGGCTAGCCCAGAATGGGTTAAGCATTCTGCCAATAATATATTTGTATAATAAAACATATCCCGGTATGTAATTTCCAGGATAGTGAAATTGCTGTATTGATGTTACACTTATAGCCGCGCAACCAAAATTGATGGGTCACCAATGCAATGTTGTTCAGTGGGCAAAATAGATTGAAAAAGATTAGATCACACCCATGTGACTGAAAAACATGCTAATTCATTAAATCAGTTGTAGTTTTTGGTTGTAATGAACATTTGCAAAGCCTTACTTACACCCTTAATGATTGGACACAACTGATTTAGTTGGAACAACACGACAGCACCCCTCTGAAGTTAGTACAGGCCTATTTGAATGGGTCTCTGAGCTAAGGGACTACACTTTGGCCTAGTCCATTGGCATTGTATGGTGGCCCACAATGTCAAGAAATGTGTGCTCCAAATGCAGAAACAAAACACAATATAGAAACCAAAGCAGAAACATTCTTCAAGAGAAGGGGTACGGCGTGCTAATACTGTGCTATATAAAAATGTTAGTTGGATAAATAGAATAGTTATTTATTACTTATTTGGTTGGACCACAGGAGCCAGCCTTATGAACACTAAACGTCTCTGACTGACTCGAGTCAGTTACAGCATAATGAAAGCCAGCTGGCCAAACAACAAATGAGCCAATGTCAGAGCAACCGCCCCTCCAGGATAAGTGTTGTAGTCTATCCTCGATTGGCGGTGTGAGTGTTGTGATCACTTTTGCAGTGATTTTGTATTTGCAAGTGGTAACCATTGATTTGGTTACCATTAGCCTACAATTTTGTAGGTTACAGCATGATCTGTGGTCTTTTGCATACTTGCATTCAACTATACTAGGTCAACATTTCATGTCAAATATGAGATGGGCGGTTGGTCAAATTGCATTTTAAATAATAATAATAATAATGGATTGCATTTTTATAGCGCTTTTCTATGCACTACAGTATGTGCATACTCAAAGCGCTTACAATGGTCCATTCATTCATACATTGGGAGGTGAAGCGGCGAACAGTCAACGCCAGCGCTCCCACTTCCCACATTCACACACCAATGGTGGCAACCACTGGAGGCAATGTGGGGTTCAGTGTCTTGCCCAAGGACACTTTGACATGTAGACGGGAGGAGCTGGGATTCAAACCGCCGACCCATGGATCAATGGACGACCTGCTCTACCTCCTGAGCCACAGCCACCCTATAAATGTGACCAGATTTGACTGAGAGAGCCTGCCATCGCGCAAATTCCAGCTTTTCACCAGAGGAGAAAAACTTTTTTTTCCTTTCCCAAAAATGAGTTAACAGGCAGACTCTTCACATAATAGAGCATGTCTGAAATAAGTGTCAGAGCTGAAATCGACATGTAAATATGAAATAAATGCTTAAACATGTAGCTAGGTGTAATGTTAGAGACCACAGAAGTGAACCTTTCAAGCCTGTTTTCTCAACTCGCTGTTTTCTGCAAGACATTACTCTATAAGCCATATCTCCAAAACTGGTGGGTCAAAACTGAACCAATATGTCAATTTGAAGCTATGATCCCCTGCTTTCATATGACATGAAAAAAACGAAAATAAAAAAAAGTCCCTCAGTCAAATTTGGTCACAAATAATGCCTACTGTACAGTTCTGGCAATGTGCCGAAACTCTGGCCCATGGCTGCCGTACTCTCTTGCATCTTGCCAGCCTTATAATTTTGGCATTCCTTTGAATCAGAACTCAGGTGGCATTTTCCCCAGCATGGAATAATGCAGCAAGTCAGTGGTTTTCAACCAGTGGTCCTTGAGGTGGTCCCCAACTAAATGATAGAGAGTTGGTAACCAAATGGACCCTTATAGATCTTTAACTCTTGAGAGGGTAAACTCAAGAGTTAAATTATTGTTAAAACATCTCTATTACTTAATTTACAAGAAGTCTACACGATTAGAGAATGTAGAAGAATTGTTATTTTGATCGTTTGCCTGTTATCTCTCCTATAATGGTTCCAACATCAATACAGCATGGAATTGTGGACAAAATCTTCCAACGATAACAAAAAAAGATTATTTAGTTTTGGGTCTGAGAGGCGAAATCTCATCAAATGGTGGTGTGTGGCTCAAATGCCAAATAATGAATAAGCCTTGGTATGAAAAAGGTTGAAAACCACTGCAGTAAGTGACTGACAATCACAGCAATCACAGCAATTTATTGGAAATGAAGAACTTTAGTATGCCAACTCTGTGATTACCCTGACTGTAGTCTAACAACTGACTCTATCCTGGAGTCCCATGGGTGGAATACATCCCACCCATGTGCTGCTCAAGTAGGACAAATCAAACTCCAAGCAATACAATGTACAACCATTATTTCACTCAGATGTAAATTACATTACCCAGTGTTGTTAAAATATGATTGGCAGGGGCAGAGAAAGGCAGGATGAGAGGTTCACCAGAATAAATAAGTCTTCCTGTTTCCTGAGAGGCACATCTTACACACGTGCACACACGCACATGCACGCACGCATGCACCACACACACACACACACACACACGCACACGCGCGCACACGCACATGCACACGCACACGCGCACGCGCACGCACGCACACGCACACGCACACACACACACACACACACACACATAAAGGACAGCTTTCTAGTTTCCACAGTACCTTGGGAAGAAGCTGGCCCTATATCCAAGCCCCACTGTAGGTACAGCTGGAGAACCTCAAATGAGATAAATGTTTAAACAATAACCATTTTCCTCTCCCCGGGTCCAGTGTGTGTGTGCATGTGTTTGAGGAACAGCGAGGGAGAGCGGAGCATAAACTGTTCATGTTTGAAAAGCTACTGAAGTGGCTCCCAATTAATTCCCGCCTGCGCTGTATATCTTCCACATGCTCAAGTTCTCCCGGGCCGTGTGACCCAGACTATGTCAGAGCGTTCGCCGTGTGACACTAATGGGTGGACTCATGCTCCAGGGTTTGGCTGCGTTTACCTGATTTATGTTTTGCACCGAAAAATGGCCGATCTACAAGCTCACAAAGCATCGTAGCATGACCCAGTGTGAGCTGAGGTCGTAGCAATTAAGTATAAATCAGGGTTTAGTTTAGAGTGCACGGGTGGCACGCGCACAGACACACAGATGGCGCACGTCGTGCACAGACACGCGCAGTCGCGCACACACACACACACACACACACACACACACATGCGCACACACCAGGGGACATTGACTGGACTGGACCACACAGGCTGTGTAGTCTGTCTGACGGAAATCGGCATTCCATCATAAATCTCAATCAACAAACTGCTGATGTTGTGAGCAAATAAAGCTGGGAGAAGAATAGAGCAGTTGCTCGAGGTCGAAACTGCAACGTGAAACGGAGATGCCTTTAACCGAGTCCCCCAGGGATCAATAGTAGGCTTCCCTTTTTTCCCCTCTAGTCTTACACATGCACCAAACTTCTTCAACCAAAACAGCTGATCCACAAGACGCAATGCAGTGCATTGCGATGCGTTGTTATGCTTGCTTGCCCAGAAGAAGGTCGCTAGTGCTCAAGTGGCTCATTTTCAACATTTTACTATGTCATTAAAATACTTTCAGCGCCATTGCCGTTGATTAATGTCCATTGAAGCCTAATTTTGATACTAA
The DNA here is from genome assembly GCF_951216825.1 of Electrona antarctica. Classification (NCBI taxonomy): domain Eukaryota; kingdom Metazoa; phylum Chordata; class Actinopteri; order Myctophiformes; family Myctophidae; genus Electrona; species Electrona antarctica. The sequence goes on along the minus strand of NC_136791.1, from coordinate 20,069,225 downwards.
CGCGCAACGCCATTGCCGTTGATTAATGGCAATTGCGCTTTTATAGTGCATTCGATCGATCGAGCCATAATGCTACTTACGTTAGCCGGTTAGCTATCTATGTTGTTAGCACAGCACTGGATCGTCCATTTTAGATCGTCGTCGCCATAATAATCCATTCTATCCGTTTCTTTCAATCGCCTGTATCTCCTATTCCTTGTCCCAGATGGCATTTTGGTCAAAACAGCGTTTCTTTGACGGCACAGAGCCGGCGATGTGGAGCTCTCCAGTGCACCGGCATAGATCGATCATGTAAACAAGGCCTCCCCAGGCTCCGTCGAGCTTGCTGGGATAAGCTACTTCCGGTAGACTGGAACTGTGGCTTTTCAAAATAAGAGCTCGACTGGAAAAAATGCTGGCGTGAATAAATTAGATCCTAATTTTTCAATAAATGCTAGCGCTGAAAGGGTTAAGTGTTGAATGTGAAACATTCTTGCTTCATGCTCTATTTCAGTGGTTTTCAACCAGTGGTCCAGGGACCACCAGTGGTCCTTGAGGTGGCTCCATGTGGTCCCCATGCAGCTAAATGGGGAGTTGGTAACCAAATGGGCCCTTATTAGATCTTTAACTCTTGAGTGTAAAATGAAACCAAATGGACCCTTGTGGGTCCATTTGGTTTCATTGTACACTCTCAAGAGTTAAATTATTGTTAAACATCTGCATTACTTAATTTACAAGTCTACACAATTAGAGAATGTTGAAGAACAGTTATTTTGATCAACGTTGCCTGTTATCTCTCTTAATGGCACCACATCAATACAGCATAGAATTGTGGACAAAATCTTATCCAACGACAACAAAATATTCTTTAATTTTGGGTCTGTGAGGCTAAATGTCATGGTGGTCCGTGGCTCAAATGCAGAATAAATAATGGGCCTTGATATGAAAAGGATGAAAAGGGTTGCAAACCACTGTCATAATGTACAGTAACAAAATGAGATCATGACATGTACTGTACATTCTTATTTTGTATGACTTCTTCTTCTACTAAATTCTTTCCATTGCTGTTCAATTTTGTTGTTAAATTTGCACTGCAACAACAAGAGGAATCTTGTTGTTTTGTGGACGGCAGCCAAGTCCCACAGTGTGTCAGAGGACAGGCTGCACGCACGCACGCACGCACGCACACAGTGTGTCAGAGGACAGGCTGCACGCACGCACGCACGCACGCACACAGTGTGTCAGAGGACAGGCTGCACGCACGCACGCACGCACGCACGCACACAGTGTGTCAGAGGACAGGCTGCACGCACGCACGCACGCACGCACGCACACAGTGTGTCAGAGGACAGGCTGCACGCACGCACGCACGCACGCACGCACACAGTGTGTCAGAGGACAGGCTGCACGCACGCACGCACGCACGCACACAGTGTGTCAGAGGACAGGCTGCACGCACGCACGCACGCACGCACACAGTGTGTCAGAGGACAGGCTGCACGCACGCACGCACGCACGCAGTGTGTCAGAGGACGAATATCCAGGTCAGAGCAGCAGCGAGAGCAGGCCACACACACACACGTTCACGCACGCTCACGCACGCAGTGTGTGGGGGTGGACAGAGAGAGCACTAGGAACTAAGAGAAAGAAAGGATAGGACCATGTCCAGCGAGTAGAATGCAACAAGAGAGCAAGAATTACAAAGACAATCACTGCAAAGACAGAGATATAAACTAGAGAGAGAAAGAGAGAGAGAGAGGGGGTGTGGGATAGTGAAGTGAGCAAGGGAAGAGACTAATGAGTAGATTGAGCAGTCTGAGGTGGTGAGAAAAGGCCAGAGTGTGACAGACTGCATGGGAATCAACTCCCGCTCTCCCCTTCCTTCCTCGCACACTAGTCACAGACAACAATCCATCGAATCCTCCCTTTACCCCTCCGATCTCAACCTACCCCCAACGCTGGCGCACCGCGCACGAAGCCTGATTTATAATTACTGAGTTAGTTGTGCACCGGCGTCGCTTATAGAAAATAGTCGGTCTACGTCCGAGCTCACAGCGCGTCACAGCCAACGCGACAACTACACGCGACGATGTACAATTATACAACAAGTCGTTAAGACTCAAGGAAGCAATCTGATTGGTTGAAACAGCCTTCTAGCCGTGCTTCAAACCAGCATCATGGAACACCTAATTAAAACAAAGAATTCAGCCGTGTTGTTGTCCCAAAGCACAGCAGACTCGGTGGCTAGGCTAGCTAGTTTCTTGGGACATTTGTGATCGTAGTGGCTTCATCTGTCATTAAAAAAATATGATTTTTTTAGCGACTATACTGCACTGCTTACAGAACTCGCCTTTGGCTCATTCTTGCAGCAACGCAGGCGTGCCATTAATGACAGTAACTCACACCCTCTTGTGTAATACTGCTTAAATCAAGTCTTAGACAAGCTTGCTGCTGTATAGGCACTGCACATAATTGACAAGTAGTCCTGTTGATGGTCTGGAAGCATGAATATTTATGGGTCAATTTGTGCTTGCTTTGAGGGAATGTCCCATCAGACGCAAATGGGACCAAATGCTCATTATGAAGGATAACCACCTACTGTTGGGTTGTAAATACATACGCTTTGAAATCTCATTCACGGTCGGGGGGGCCGTCGTCAGACAGCATGGTCCAATTAAACAGCAATGTATGCGTTGTGACAGACAGGCTTGTTGTAGCTATAGCACTGCCAACGCATTAGAAAGGAAAGAGCTTTCACTTTGTAGTGACTGCGTTCTCGTAGAGGCGTCGGCGAAGTGCTTCGGCATCATGTGCTTTATGTGAATTTACAATTTGTCTTCCCAAGCAAGCGGGATGTAATGTACTGCATAATCACATAGCCCGCTGGAAATGGTCAACACTCGCACAAGTATGAAGAGATCGGTTGATATTTTGTTTATAAATATTTAGGGCATGCTTAGAAATCAGTTTAAATCATGCAACTGCTTTAAAAGAGTGGAGTCTCACTCTCTGCGCCACTCCGGCCTCCACAATCTGTTTATCTTCTGGTGGCGGCGATTAAGCATTTCTGAAGATACTGCCGGAGTGCAATTTATTCCTGGCAGCTTGATGAGCGATGTTTAGAACGGTTTTGGTGGGACGTGATTGCTGTGATTTTCTTGAAAGGGAGAGAAGAAGATGATACTTATTTACCAATGCAATTAATGCACCTTGACTGGAGTGTTCAAAAACACAGTCACACGCACGCACCCACGCACGCACACACACACTCTCACTCTCACACACACACACACACACACACACACACATGCACGCCTCTATCTTTTTTAATGTTTTTTGTGGCTTTCGCCTTTATTTTATTATTTTTGTAGAGAAAGTGGGCTGACCGCTGAGCCACGGCCCAGGCCACGCCTCTATCTTTTCATTGATTTAATATACAGTAACTGACCCTATATTTTGCATGTTGTAGTTTTCAAAAAATAGTTAAAATAAATCTACAGTAGAGCCTATATGAGCTCACAACACGTCGTGATGCAACATAAAATATAATAATAATATATAAAATAGGGCATTCAATTCATGAAAAGAACGTACAAACATTAAATATGGAGGTACAGTATAATGCTTCTGCCCCCACAGCGCCGATATACGATCCCTAGTTCAGAAGCACTGATCTTTGCTCAGTGTAAATCACTCCTGTCAGAGAACAAACAAGGTCAAGGACCAAGTGAAGGGGATTCTTCTCAGAGATTCCTTTGATATGATTCTCAAGGATTATATGTAATGTTTTATGAAATAAGGCAAGAGAACATAACTTCAAGTTGAAATGGATCTCCAACAATAAATCACTGGCTATAAGATATGCACGGTGAACATTCTTGTTGGAATTGTTGAACTGTATAATTTTTCCGCCATTCCACCAGCGGCTACTTGAAGAAGTAGTTATCTCCCTCTCTTACTTTTTTGGGGGGGGAATCAATGAAAAGCACACTTGATGAATAGGCTTGACATCAGAGCAGCACTAAAGGAAAAAAGAAGAGGTCTTTGTCTCCTTGGTTTCTCCCCCATCTCACTCCGTAAATCAGCCACCATCATGTTGCTCACATGCAAAAGCTTGATTTATACTCGAGAACTGATTTATGTAGCATTATATTAGGGGCTGCAAATATTGATGATTTTCGAAAAAACTAATTATTCCATTGATTACTTTTTCGATCAGTGGAATAACCCGTGAAGCACGTCGTGGCCCACCTGGTAGAGCTCCATGTAAAGACTAGCTGAAATGAAAATGGAATTGCTTTTAGCCCCGTGTTGATGCCATGTGAATCAAATTTGGGGTGGATTGGACGTTTGGTTCATGATTTGTGGCATTTCTTTGTACAATAGTCCCCTCCCACTAACTTCGGAAGCCGATTACAGCCGAATGATCGAAATTCTGCCTAGTTTTTCACTTTTACACAGTTTTCGAGCATAAAAGTGCAGAGAAGCAGAGTGGGCAGATTTTTTATTGAGCAGGGAGCGTGTGCCGCTGCTGCCAGATCTCATGGTCAGACCATCCTCTTAACACTGCAACAGGAGGGCAGAATTAAGCCAGGCAGAAATAAGCCAGACAGAATTAAGCCAGACAGAATTAAGCCAGACAGAATTAAGCCAGACAGAATTAAGTGAGACAGAATTAAGTGAGGCAGAATTAAGCCAGGCAGAATTAAGCCAGACAGAATTAAGCCAGACAGAATTAAGCCAGACAGAATTAAGTGAGACAGAATTAAGCCAGACAGAATTAAGTGAGACAGAATTAAGCGTGGGGTCGGGGCAAGCCCCCAGAAAGGCTGGCCAACGCTGAAGCGTTGAGCCCTACTGGTCAGAGCGGGGACTGCAGGCGGGCCCGTGCATCTAGCATGAGGAAACCCCGTGCAGCTGGGGTTTAACATTGAGCATTTCCACATTTTGGGCACCAAATTTTGATGTCCAAATCAGAGGGAAGAAAATGCGGAAGTAGAGCGTTCTTCCGGGTGCTTCAAAACGCCACTGAGCAACTTCCATCGAAATTAATAGCAGGGGGGCGGGGCAGTCCGCACTCTATCCTTTAAAACTCTATGGGTCGGGGGGCAGAACGGGGCATATATCTTATGCCTCGTTCTCGTAAGGATTAATTAATTAACGCTTAATTCTGAACGGATTTCTGTCATGATTCAAATTCCTCTGTATTCCACAGTCTGGTTATTAATTCCCTGTGTTAGTTTTATTGTCATGTTTATATCACCAGTCAATCAAAGGATATATGATTTAAAATGCAAGGGTTCTTGGCTGCCTCGGTTTGCAAGACCCTTTTGAGAGAGGGATTTATTATTGTGTTATTAAAAAAAAAAGGACAATCGTGCCGACGTAAACAGTAAACTTGGATTGCGTGAGTTTTGCAACATGTTTGCTATTCATGGTGGATATAATTCCCCCACATAATGGGTTCATAGGGCCACTGTAGAAGATATAGTCTCTACAGTGATTATGTAGGGGATGCATGCATCTGTGTCAAAATAACGCATTGTGCTCCAATTGGATTCCAACACAGGCTTCCAACTCATGGCAGCAAAATTAGAGTGGATGGACAAATCAAGGTGCGCAGACAGACGGAGTCACAGTGGGGATTTTCCATGAACGGATAGCGGATGGTGAAAACAGCCTGCTGAGTGCTCGGATATATAGGCTAATTGCAGCTGGACTTAGTCCTTGTGAAGCCAACGTGCAGGTTTGAATCCAACTGGAGGCCCTTTGCTGCATGTCCTTCCCCATCTGTCTCCTGCCATTTATCTCTCCAATGAAAACAAATAAATAATTGTAATACATCTTTTTTACAATAGATTACATTGATTAGTCTGATTAACCACGATTCTATTTCACGATGTATTGCAAGAAAATAAGGAACCTATGTAATGTATCTTTTGCCAAAAATAAAACTGTTTAAATGGTGCATCAAGATGATCTAAAACGTTTATTTTTTGTTTATTTTGCATCGAGAAATTATGTACTGTACGCACGTATTCAATCAATCTAGCAAACATTAAACATCACTAATAGCACAACCGATTTGCAATTTTGAACGTCATCATCTAACCATTATATTCTAAGCAGTTTGCTTAGGAACTAATTAATCCCTATTGCCTGAACATGCATGTCCCATACGTGTGAGTGGCATTATTGACTTAGTTTGCATATAAATTAAGTCTTAAATTGTGCCTGCTCCTCCTGTAATCAATACTCCGTTTCTCAAATGATTCTGTTACGTTCCCCCCCCGATGATAACCTCTCCACCCTTGACCTCTTGGAGGATAACCTCCCCTTTGCCCCCTCCACGTTGTTGATCACATTGTGTCTTCTGTACTCCACCCTCCAAATATCCTTACAGTGCGTTTTAACACATTATGTGCCCTTTCATTCTTTCAAAATAGCGACGTGGGGTGCCCATTCGATTTAGCAAAAAAACTAAAAACAAAACAACAGTTTTTGAATAAATAAATATATTTTGTTCCAAGACGTGTACAGACATCCTGGGCACTGCATGGGATCATTCCTAGGACGTCTGGAGACGTCTTGGGCACAAATTGTAGCGGGCAACAGTCTGGTGTATTTTCCGGAAGTGGTAACCACTGGCGATAGCAGGCGAAGACAGAGGCGATAGTCTAAAAGTGGGCGGAGGAACATCGCCCGAAAACATGACAATATTTTATCTTTGGATGACATCGTCCGGCGATAGCCAATCAAATTCATGTGTTGCTTTCTTTACCCTCCACCTATACGAGGACATAGATCTGACAGCATGGAACACCCACTTAGGAGGTTTGTATTGCCCAGAGTCGCCATTGTTCACCCGCTGTTAAAATGCACTGTTAGTGTTCATTTATCCATTTGAGTGCACAAATGTATAAACAACTGGATCCTTATGCGGGTCCACACATTTTGCACATTCTCTGAGTTAAATTAACATTCTGGATTCCAACGTATAAATTCTTATGCGCCCGTACCAGCTAGCCAGATGATCTGTCCTTCAGCAATGTGTCACACCCTCATCAATCACCTTGCAAAGCAGACACGCACCTCAGGAAGACTGAGTAAGCGTCGCCTCGTCTGTGGGAGTGAAGGCAAGCAGGCAGCCAGCTTTCTTTTTTCCCCCCTTTTTTTTGGGGAGGAGGACAACTCCTGCACACATCTGACACGCACCGCTCCCAGAATGAGCAATTGCGGACGCCACACACAGAATTCTGATACGCTAACGGCGATAAAAGCAGAGAGGTGTAGGAGGCATTCAGTCTATCCACGACAGGTGTGCATGCATCCTCCTCCTCCACTCCTCCAGACCACCAGATGAATACATTCTGGTCAAAAGGACAAACAATAGGCCTGCGGCCCCGCGCTGTTCTCAATAATTAATAACTCCTACTTTTAGGCAGTCAGGCGAGAATAAAGCTAGCGTCACACCTGAAGCTCCCACTATAAATGATGAGTGGGGAAGACGTATGGCCTCTCAGGCACACAATGCACTCTCCTTCTTCACCACAGTGACACCTCTTGCACGCTGTAGTGATGTGTCAGCTGATTTTTGAAGATTAGAACTCCAATATATACAGTATACTGTTGGCACTTCCTCATGCTGCCGCCTTATTCTAGTGGGAGACTGCACGGGACCAGCACATTTTAGTTTTAGGCATAGTCTTTTGAAGAGTTTTCATTTAGTTAGTTTTATAGTCACCTGGAATGTTTTAGTGTTAGTCTAGTTTTAGTCTAGTTTTAGTCCGACTAAATATCAAAACACAGTTGATTTAGTCGCCTAAATTCTATTTTGGTGGGCCTTGATGCCGTCGTAATGACTGATTTTATACTTGCTGAAAATAGCCGCCTATGCATGCATGCATGCACATACATACATACATACATACATACATACATACATACATACATACATACATACATACATACAAGACAGGAAACAACAACAAGGCGTAATGCCATCTGATTCTTTACACTGACCACATTAAAGTGTTTTTACACAATGACAATTGATGGTGAGCAGGAATACCTGGATTCATGCAGCGTCCTGCACAGAGGACTGCAGTGAAGCCATGGTGAACGGGAAAACCTGGATCCATTGTCCTGTGCAGAGAACAGTGACATGCATTGTTCACATGCTCTGCTCCCATCTGACCCACTTTGGCTGACGGTAATAGGCCTGGGTCTCTCTGTGGGGACTCATGCCACTGTCCAACATACCATACTGTGAAGGCAACCTCCACAACGGAAGAGAAAGACACGGTAAACTACCCGGTTAATTTAATACATGGAGTTTCTGTTTTGTATGCGTCTGTGGAGTTAACATTACTTTAATTAGACCCCCATGTGTGGTTATAATATTCAAATATGTCTTCCCTGTGTATTTTTGGTTTCTTCCTGAAAGCTGAAGGGTTTTGAGTCAAAAAGCCAAATCAAAATTCACTGCTTTAGTCACAATCATAACCCTAACCCCTCCCCTAACCCCTCCCAGCTGTGGGCGAGGCTTAAGTTCAGGTGGGTGGTGCTAAGGTGAAAACCAGGCATACTTAATGAACTGCTGGTGGGTGTGGCCATATAAAAACATAATTGTAACACTTTCTGTACACGTTTTTGAAAAACATCTTCCTCCTGACCTCCATAGCACCTGATGATCATGTTTTAGGGCGGAAAGAAATCACGGCACTCCTTCTTTAAATCTGTGAGGGTACAAATGTACCCGAAAGGGTCCATTTGGTTACATTTGTACACTTCGAGTTACAACAAATGGATAAAGGGGACATTCTTCTGAATGACCTACTTATCAATACCTGTAGTGGCCAAATCAAACACACATTTGCCACTCGGCTGGGCACCAGGAAACCGTCTTTGACGCGTTCAATTAAATAACTGAATGTCCAAACTGCTGTCGGGTGATAGGTTCTCTTTTATTAAGTTGACAGACCGTAAACAGCATGTTGTAAATATAGGTAAAATAAAACGGTAAAAACGGTATAATCTCCCTCTCTCTGTGCCCATACCAAACCATTCATTCTCTCTCTGTGCCCATACCAAACCATTCATTCTCTCTCTGTGCCCATACCAAACCATTCATTCCTGGCCTGCTTCACCTGTGATGCTTATCACTTCACCTGCGGCACCCCTCCCCCCAAGGTGAACCCGCCCACAAGTGGCTCAAGGCACTCAGGCACAATGGCTCCTTCAATACCGATCACACAACGTTTTCTGTGGTTTCGCGGATGAATCCGCATCCACGCAAAAAACAATCAAAGCACATAAAATGGTAGCATATTAAGTTGCTCAGTGGAACATTCTGCCAGCATAGTGCTTGTTGCTGCCAGGTAACTTCCTGATGTGTAAACATCAGGTACCCAGTTCTCACTCTAATGTGCCAATTGCCGCTAACAGGCTGGGCACCGTAAACAGTGCGGTGATTCCACAGCTGGAGCCAGAATGGCATCAACACACACAGGCATTACGCTTGTCATTCACCACACCGCCCGCGCACCGCGGTCCCTTTGAGCGCCAGACAGACGGACGGACGGACGGACGGACGGACGGCTCCCACTTCGAGCGCTATCAATGCATTGAATGGGACAAAATCATGTTTAATCAGTTCATTGAAGGGTAGCGTCTACTGACCTACCAAGATCTCAGTAGCTGCATTCTGTGCGTTGATCACGGCTACTGTTTTGACAGCGATGATGCGCGTTGTCAACTGACTACGTGGCCGGTTAAGACTGATATGAGGTTAGGGGACTTATGTGGCCGGTTAAGACTGATAGGAGCTCTGGTGCCGGGAAGACATGGCCGCTTTTACTCTGTAAAGTCCCCCCCCCCCTTCTGTTCCCCCTTTTTTTGCTTGCTTACCTCGCTAATAATGCGATAAAAGTCGCTGATGATCCATCACGTTCATATTTTTGAACGAGAGGCAGGTGAGAAGTCAGAAAGGAAGAGCTCAGTATATCCATCAGATAAAAACCACAGAGAGCGCCCTAGATTAGGAGAGACGAGGCATTATTTCTGCAGCGGTAAACAGGGAAGTAAGCAGACAGACAGACAGACAGACACTTGCGGGAGTCACAGGAACAGCTGGCCGACACAACCCACTCGCTAAGGGCACCTGCAAGCGACTCCTCGGCACCCTGGCCAGCGACAGGCATCCCGATGCCAAAACGCTACAGCTGGCAGGATGGACGGGGTTGTAGTGCGGGGGGGTGAGGGGGGGGTGGGGGGCGTATAGGTGAGTGACAGGAAAGGAAATGACGGGAGGGAGGGAGGGATGACACGTGCATCGCACGTCGCTCCAAAAGAAGGTCAAAGATCGCCTGAAACAACCCATGGAACCTTTTGCCTGGAATGTCCCCTTCACGCGCCGCCTATCAGATTCATCCCTCTCCACCGGTCCAGTAGATCTGCATGCTGAAGGCAGAGGGGCCATAATGGCCCTAATAAGACCCCGTGAGACAGGTGACATGGTTCTATAGGCTAAGCGGCAGACAGGACCAGGGGAGATAAGAGAAAAGAGTGGCACCAAATTATTCTGCTGACATTATTCCAGGCTTAAATTAACTGTCAGGCAGGAAGGGGGACAGCGACAAACTGACTCTAATAATATTCAAAGGAATCTATCGCTGTCGGCTCTGTGTGTGTGTGTGTGTGTGTGTGTGTGTGTGTGTGTGTGTGTGTGTGTGTGTGTGTGTGTGTGTGTGTGTGTGTGTGTGTGTGTGTGTGTGTGTGTGTGTGTGTGTGTGTGTGTGTGTGTCCGTGTGTGTATGCGTATGCGTATGCATACTCACGCGCACACACATGCCTGCATACATGGCGTGTTTGTGCAACTTGCATGCATGTCTACTGTGCAGAGCAGGAGAGAGAGAGAGAGAGAGAAAGAGAGAGAGAGACACAGCCAGAGCAGTATATACTCAAATGACTTCCCATCAGTTTTATCCAACAATATACAGTACAGTCCTCAGCGATAATTTAACTCTCACGGTACCATTTGGTGTCATTTGCACGCACAGAGTTCAATGAAAACTGAGGATTTCATTGTGTACAATCCCTCAGACTTCTCCCATTCTGATGTCTCTCCCAACGTGGCTTAATGTACTCATCAGCCAGAGCAGCAGCAGTGAGGTGAGGTGAGCAGGGGTGGGGGGAGGGGGTAAAGGGGGCAAAACGAATCAATAACGGCCCCCAAGAGGCGAGGCCAGAATGACCAGGGAAGCCATCACCATGCACACCATCATGTGTGCTCCCCTCAGGGTCATCTCATCTGAAGGGGGGAGTGTCATTCACTGATAGACTGGCTCCATTCCTCCACATGGCAAAAGCCTGATAACGTACTACACAAAATTATAGCATTACACAATGCCAATTATGATCCACTGGAAGACATTTACTGTGGCAAATGTGGTTATTATGAGTGCAATGACTGGAGGGGTGAAGGGCGTTGATGGTGTAATAGGGCGAGCCCTGCCGTTGTGTAAACGCTACAAGCACTTTTTCTTAATTCATAGTCCATCGCAGGTTGGCACCGCGTGCCGGGAAATAGCCGATCTACAAGCTCACAATGCGTTGTGTCTGCGACACGTAGTGAGCTTGTAGACCGGGATATTTCCTGCGGCGCGTGACACCGACATACGAGGAAGTGGCGCTATAGGGAACCAATTCCCGTGTCGCTATTATAGGCCTGTCCGTGTGACGGCGCGGGTTGCATTCCTGTGATGACAGCTATTATGGCTCTGGGGAGAATGAACAGCAGAGGGAGCTTGCTTGGCGACGGTATATGTACTCACAGTTTCTCCATGACGTACAGGCCGTAGAAGGAGCCATTCCTTAGCAGGATGATCTTGTTGTTACTCAGGATCCTGTACACGGCGGAGAGATAACAGACAGAGAGAATGGTGCTAAATGAGAAACGGGGAGGTGATGGGCAGATGTGCAAATACTTTTTTTCCCCTTTTTTTTTTACGGCTGCAGGAAATGGCTTAGTCAAATGTTTGATAAATTATTCATTCCGTCGATACGTCGCTGTGAGATACGGATTTATCTCTGATTAGATTGTGGTCATAAATTTCTCATCTGGGGCCACCTTTCTGTCTTATTTATGGCCATTTGTAGTTAAGATGGGTAATGACACCCACCCCCTCCTCCTGTGTGTGTGTGTGTGTGTGTGTGTGTGTGTGTGTGTGTGTGTGTGTGTGTGTGTGTGTGTGTGTGTGTGTGTGTGTGTGTGTGTGTGTGTGTGTGTGTGTGTGTGTGTGTGTGTGTGTGTGTGTGTGTGTGTGTGTGTGAGAGAGAATATTGTCCTTGTAGAGAAGCTTAATGGAATGCCAGTTCAGCACAATTCAGTCATCAATTGCTTGCTGTATAACAGCAAACAAATCAATGAAACACACCATAGGGATCTTTAAGAAATAAATTAATATTCAAATGTGATCCCATTTGGCTCATCACACTATCGGCATTAATTCACGATATTGCTATTTTTTGTCCAAAATCTTTGTAAGGAATGGTAAAATTCTGAACATTTATACTATATTTTTCCTCAAAAGCGAGACTTACTTCAAAATTATAAAATTAATAAAATTCTCAAAATAATAAAAGATTGCTTGAACAGGGCCAGACAGAGACACACTATGGGGAGAGTGTGAGTCTGTGACCAGCAACCATATTGATAAATTAACACATTCCCCGGCTTTTGGCCTAGATCTACGCCAATTGAATTAATCTGACCCATCGCCATTGGTGGGGATCTACACCAATTGGTCTTTTATAGTGCTTTTGATTGATCAAGTTGTAATGCTATGCTCACGTTAGCATTGGGTTGCCAGGTGATGATGTCAACAACATATATTAAATATTAAGGGCTGTATTTTGCGTGTCTTAAGTACCAGGTCTTATTACTTAACTTAAGACCTGGAGGCGTGATCAATGCCATTTGGCTATTCTGAGTGGCCAAAGAGTATTGACCTCCAGGTCTTAAGTTAAGTAATAAGACCTGGTACTTAAGACACGCAAAATACAGCCCTAGGAGTATGCACATGCATCACTTTTCCTATCACAGTGAAAAGTTCAAGTTCACCCCCAAGGCACTCGCAAGGCAAATAATATTATTACTTTTCTATGTATTTTTGTGTTGTTGTGTTTTTTTTTGTCCTCGTTATCTCTGAAGAGGTATGTGTGGATACATGTGTATACAAACGTATGTAGATGTGTGTGCATGCATGTATGCTTCTTTAGAGTGTAATGTCACTTATTTTGCTTTTATAATTAAAACAATGAACTGAGAGATTAATGTCTTATAATATGAAACAAATTGCCTGTACATGATTTTATAATGGCAATAAACAATTAAGTTAAAAGAATAGACTGAGTGGCAAAATATTGAGGTGAAAATAATTGTAGTTATTTTGATACGTCAATATCAGCTGTGATAAAATCAGTGCTGATTAAATCATGCATCCTTAATTGAAACCAATGTAGCCTATATACAGTACGACAGTTGGGGGTGCAAGTTGTACATAATACTGAATATGATTGAATACTTGTTTTTAATTGGAATATTCTTTTGTAACAATTAATTTATTTTCTGCGAAGCCATTTGATAAGCCATTTGACAAGCCATTTGACAAGCCCGTTCTAGAAAAAAAAACCTTTGTTTCATGTCTAATGAATTGTCCATTAAATCCTCAGTGGTGTGACAAATGTGTCTCGGTCTGAAAAACTGGCTTCATGGTAGAATGCATTCAGTGGTGTAGGATGATAGCTATTGGCCAGCAGTGCAAGTTTTGGTCTGTATCTTTTCTATATATAGTATAGTGCATACATGGGCAAATGGGGGCTCCCACCTTCACTTAATGCACAGCCTGCAGGTTAATATCGGAATATTGATATATTATTGATTTCAGCTGTTACAATTCCGATATATTATTGATTTCAGCTGTTACAATTCCAAACATGCAAACATGACCCGGTTTAATTACTTCGGTCTAAATTAGTAGCTTAATGACTAGTATTATTATTTGTATTTATAGTTCATAAAGTTAACATAACTAATAACTAAATGCATTTGAAATGAAATAAAAAGGTTACTTTTAAAGATTCCAATTAAAAAATAGAAAAAAATAATGTTTCAGGATTTCAATTCAAATATAGCAAAAATAGCTGATCTACAAGCTCAAACCGCGTTGCACTGCGACAAGTTTTTAGCTTGTAGGTCGGCAATTTTTACTATGACAAATATGTAATGTGACCCTCTGGAGTGAGTCTGTGTCTCCATCGTCAAAGTGGCCCACCCCTGGAGTAGTGCATGCTGTACCAGATTTCTTCACAACCCACATACTGTATCCAGAACACCCCTAAACTTATTTTCCATTACTTACTATTTTGAAAAACCTTTTAAAACTGTTCAAATAGCCGATCTACAAGCTCACAACGTGTCAATGTAGATCGGCTAGTTGAACTATTTTAAAATGTTTTTCAAAAGAGTAAAAAATGGCAAATACTTATGTTTAGGGATAAGGGGTAATGGGTGGCGCAAGATATAGCAATCTATACAACAAAGCATATTGTACTGTAAACTTCAGTCATCAAGTGTCCTTTTCAAAAAGACAGAAGATGTCATAAATATATCGGTACCATGAGTATGTTAAAGATGGAGTGCCGTGATTTTCCCCCCACCCTAAAACATGATCATCAGGTATTATTATTATATAAGGTGGAAGAGGTTAGGGGAGGAGATGATATTGTGATGTCACTATATCACTATTTTTTTCCATTGGCACGTTTCACTGTCAAGGTTTCAACCTCCAGGAAGAAACCCTAAATACAAAGGGAAGACATCATTGCACATAACAACCACACCAAGGGGTCTAATGAAGTAGTGTCACCTCATAAGCGCATGAAAAACTGGAAGAAATACAAAAATATTAATAAAATATAACTAGGCAGAGAGGGAGATATAACGGATATAAAACATGGATTGTAGCTTTGTTTTGGAAGGTTATGAGGTACTATATATACTATACTACTACTCCGGTGCCCATAATTCGGGAACATTGCAAGTTGGAAATGCATGTCCCACCCGGTAATGCAATACTAGTTGACTTGTACTTTACCAAATACTAATTGCCAGAGTACATCCATTGCACCCGGTCGGATTGGCGGTTCTGAAAAAACACGACTTTAGGCTAGTCACTGCACTCACTTGGGTTTGATCGGTCGACTGGTTCTCGGGGTACGTGAAGGAGTTCTGCAGACTGACATGCATGCACATTGCACACACACCGCACATGTGTAATTTATAGTAGGCTGGAATGATTTGTTTTACATGTTGCTTTTTCATGTAATTTGCATAGGGCTTTTTCCCCCCCATATAACTACAAACACATCAAACATGGAATTCATTATAAGTAACTGGCTCTGATCCCTCATTATGTCACATTAAACACGCACGTAATGCATGTACACGCACACACACACCGCGCGCACACACACACACACACACACACACACACACACACACACACACACACACACACACACACACACACACACACAAGTATACACGCAGACACACACACAGACACACATGCATGCACGTAGACACACATGCATGCACGTAGACACACACACATACACGCAGACACACACACACAGACACACACGCATGCACATAGACACGCACGCACACATCATACAGAGCTCGCACTTTGTATTGGTGAAAATCCATTTGTTTACACTGTATCGGGGGTTATTCCTGAGGTCAGCTCCACATCATTTTAAACACACCTTGGATTCCATTTCTGGATTTCATATATGCTAAAAAATACTATTGATCGCTCCAGACAGGTCCTAAATCATTTGCTGCACAGCAACCCTGCACAGATGCCACTATGACATCGCATGGATGGTTATATAGAGACACGACCACGTGATGCGGCGGCTGTTTGCATGCATGCAGCGCCCCGGGATCTCCTCTTTGCATTGTGCAACGTTGTGTGACACCTATCTCCATGCCCACACATGCACATGTATATATAAACACCAACACAGGTGCATAAACACATGCATACATACTGCACAGAATGATACACACGCGCGGCAACATCCATCTCTGAAGAATCTCTCGCATATCCTCCACACACACACACACACACACACACACACACACACACACACACACACACACACACACACACACACACACACACACACACACACACACACACACACAAGGTCAAATCCACCATCGTCCTTCCCCAGCTCCTTGCTTGCTGCTCTCTCTCTTTAACAAGGTGGCTCCCTCGCCTCTCAGAGTGACATAGGCCAGGTTGGGCAACACAGAGGGGTAATTGGGATGCGTCTCCCTCAGTCCTCTCCTTGTCCAAAGGGCACTTGTTATGCCAGATGGGTACGTATCCTTTCCTTCTAACCCTATAGGATTAAGCCATTCAGGACAGGAACCCCTTTTGGTGTTTTGTAAGCATTATGTTATACTTTGAGCTATTCGCTACGAGATTGTATAGATCTACTATTTTGGAAAGATTGTGAAAATGTGGCGCAACTCTTTGAATATATTATTTTTAACTCAAATCTTTGCTTCTGGGGGGGGGTCCCTGGAAAAACATATTTTCTGGGGGGGTCCGTAGCCACATACATATCATTCTGGTTGAGCACCACTGACATAGAAACAAGGTTTTTCGGAAAACTGATTTAGAAGCAATTGTTTTTAGAATCAGACTCAGGTCTAAATGGGTTAAGTGGTGCCGTCCCACAATGCAATGTGCTGAAGAGGCAAAATTGCTCGCCAGGCAGCCATGCAGGGGAGCCAATCAGAAGCTGCTATTTGGAAATGTCATGGCGAGGGAGTCTCAAGACTATACCCAGGCATGCAAACCACTTATAAACTCACAAAAGACATGCAATGTTAAAACACAATTGGGTTTTGGTAGAGGTTTGGGTTGTTATGACATTACCTTGCCATGATGTAACACCAAATACTGCTCATAGCCACGTTATACAGTATATCTTAAATAGCACGCACTCCATAGATAAAATGCACTCCAAAATGTTGTATGCTGATATATTGTCCCCATTGCACACTTTTAGCCCACAAATAATTTAAACAAAGCGGATTCTGCCAATTATGTATACATTTAGGAAACCCAACTCAGCATTTTTATTAAGTGGTGCAACCACTTCCTTAAGTGACTATGTGTGTGGGTGGGTGGCTGGGTGGCTGGCTGGCTGGGTGGGTGGGTGGCTGGGTGCGTCTGAGCACGAAAACAGCATGGTTGTTTTTCACGACCTGTGCGCAACCTAACACACACACAAACACACACACATATTAACTGTATATATGGTGATTTGGGTGTGCCAGTACAGTACAGAGACAGTACAGTAGAGGATACAGTAGAGGGACCCCCACACGGTAACTCTGTAATTTCTCAACCGTTTCGGACGTGGGGCGGCTCGCCGGAATCGGGCCGGCACCCTGGATGCATTCCTGTGGGTCTGGAACCTAACCCCCCCCCCCCCCCCCCCCCCCGGGGACCCCCACACGGAGTTGCACCACTTACTTCACACGGGTGTGATTTTTTTCCCTCTGTTTACAATGATTGATAAAGGGTGTTTTTGTAATTGTGACCATAGGTCGCAGATTACTATTAAAACCTGCAAAACCAGTCAGTCAGTCCGTCTGTCTGTCAGGCCACCATATATGGCCGTCAGTCCATCACGCCTTTTGACACGCTCCATATATGGCCGTCTCCATTATAATTATGAAGATCACGACACTGACCTCATCAAACCCTGGATAGCCATACATGGAGAAGGATCATCACCTAGATACTGTATGCCTATGGAGCCAGCCAGCAACTCTACATCTGACCTCAAACGTCAAACCCTTAAATCTCCATATATGGAGCTGACCTGTTCTGACATTCCATATGTTGATCCAACCCCACCCGTCCTTCCTCTTTGATGTCTCCCTTTTGACCTGTCCATTCTCTAGACGGGCCCGCTCCAAAGTTATTAGCGCAGCCGGCGAAAACTAGAGTTCTCAACAGGCCCTACTTGGGCCCTAACTGTGCTGGCTCGAGGCCCTGCCTGGCCTTACTAATTAGCACACATTTTGCGTCAATTAAAAAAAACAAAAATAGGTCCATATATGGGCATTCCGAAACCTGTTGTTTCAGTGCGACCTCGCCCTTTAGGGCTTTGCCCTGCGAATATGGGCAAAGAAATTGGTTGATATAAATTTGAATTCAAGAGGGGGGAAACCGTGAGGACACAATCACTCTCCAGTCTCCCACATACTGTATAATAAGCATGTTTTATTCACTTCACGGTCTGAGACGTTTATCTGTCTTCCTTAGGGAAACAAAATTAGATCTTTTAAACAGTGATACGTTGTCTTGGCACTTGGCAGGAAAAAGTGGGAGTAGAAAGGAAGTCCCCCTCTCTGCAGTGTGAAAAGGCCAAAGCGGACGCAGGATAGTCAGTACACTCGTATCAACATCCCAACACTTTATTTATATTTGAGGCTCCTCCAACTGCACGCTACTGAGAATCTGCCCTCTCAATCATTTTTAGTGTTCAATATACTGTACACAGACAAGAACTGTTAGGCACCCGCTAGGCAGGACATCCAAGCTCTGTGGGAAAGGCCAGAAAGATGGTCTATAAGTGAATGAGAGAGCGATTCCTATGGACTTTTATTGTTGTTGATTCAGACATCAATATCCTATTGAGGTTGTGTCAGGATGGATGCGTCGTGACATAAAGCAGAAAACTCAAGCAGTCACGGGCTAGCATTTATTCTTTCAACGAGGCACATGCAGTGAGAGACAACCTGGGCCGCTAAAGCGATCAATTTCACAATATCTCACATGTGGATTCACTTAGCCAAATCGAAACCCAAGAGAAATCAAAACCTATATCAGTTATATACATATAATGATATTATATATATCCGTATAGTTTTCCTAAATATTTAACTCTGTGAGTGTGCAAATAGAACCAAATGGACTCTTATGGGTTTAGGTTCTCCCAGAATTAAAATAACACTGAGGATATTGCTGCGTAGCACCGTTCTCCCAAGACACACCCGAAGACAAGGTGAAGAATCAAAATGTACTTTTTGTAGTACTTTTTGTATGTATAAAAATCTTAATGTATGATTTGTATAGAGGTTATGCGCATGCATAAAGTGATTGGCAGATTGAGTGGCAACGTGAGTGACAAAGTGAATTTAATGTTTTTTAAAGTCATTTAATGCAATCAGATAGGACTTTTCTGTTTGGATGTACGGGCTGTCAAGTCCAGAAAGTAGTTTTTTGCCACTCAGTAGGCGTTCCCGCATAACTTCCGGGTATGATGATGATGTCACGCGCATACCCTCTATTGTAACTATAAAGCTGCCAAAGAAATGTAGTGGAGTACAATGTGTGGATGTGAGATGTAGTCGAGTATAGAAGTAAAAAGTATTGCATATTGGAAATACTCGAGTAAAGTACAAGTACCTCAAGAATCAAAACAGTACTTAAGTAAATGTACTTAGTTACTTTACACCACTGTCCGTATGAGATCATGAGATTTGGGTGCTGCGCTGCGTCCCACACACACCACCTCTCGCGTTCCCCTGCAGCCCCTCACTGCTCTGCACAAGTCCCCATCGCTGGCACAGGCAGCCTCTGTTTGTGCAAACTCAAGCGTGTCCTCCGCTATGCTGTGTTTGTGTGTGTGTGTGCGTGTGTGTGTGTGTGTGTGTGTGTGTGTGTGTGTGTGTGTGTGTGTGTGTAGTGTACGTGCCGTGGAGAGCCGTTTGCTCACCGACCCCATGCGTGCCTCATCTCAGGCCCTTGCGTCGTTAACGTCCAGGAAATAACAGGCAAAACAAGAGTTGCACATTATGTAAACAGTCCATGACTAAATTGTGGCGCATCCTTCCAACTCTCTCTATTTACATTATCAGTTATGTTCTCTGAGGATAAGCTGCTTTTCAAGTGGGGTGGGGGAGTAGACAAATTAAATATTGTCTCTCTCCCTCTCGCTGGGCCATGGCAAATGGTCTATGTCATTGCTACGTACTTACCGTGATCCTGTGATTATCGCTATAGCACGGAGAGCCCTGGCCTTGAGCCCTGGAATATACACCAAAAAAAGATCTGACTGCATGAATATACCGTACAGTACCATAAATGCAAAGGCCACTGCACTTTGGGACACTGGTGAGCGTCGTTTAATTTAAAGGTCAATTTGCATCTCCACGAGTTTTCATGATTTAATATCCCATATAGACTAGACTAGAGCAAAGCAAATATTGAAGATTTAAAATTGCACTCTTTCATCCACAAACATTTTCAACCATCAGATATTAGGCCAAAACGTTTGTACAGCTTCAGCACTTTGTATACTAACAACTTTAAACCTGATGTTCCCTTTTGGGTATGTCATTATTCAAAAATAGCGACTTAAAGCTGCTATAAGCAATAATATGTCAACATTTTAATGACTTTTTTTAAAAATGTATTCAGACAGCCAGAAGTAGGTATAGAACGCTTCCAAAAATATATAGTCTCTGTGACACATCTAGGGACCACAATCTGCATTCAAAGATTTTCCTAGAAGCTTTGTCATTGGTCGATTTGCCTGTCTGCTCCCTGATCGGTTAGTCATTTCGACCAGGTTTTTTTCGACCAATGACAAAGCTTCTATAGGAACATCTTTGAATGCAGATTGCGGCCCCTAGATGTGTCACAGAGGGAGCGGAGCGTTCTATACCCATTGCTGGCTGTTTGAATACCGAAAAAAAAAGTAATTACAATTTTGATATATTATTGCTTATAGCACACTATAAGCAATAGTGTTCTATTGCTTATAGAACACTTTTTTGCGGGGGGATTCTTCAAAATAATGGCGCTAGAGTGCCCAGCAGATGAGGCAGATTTTACAATTAAAACATTTGGGGGGCCTTTGTTACCCCCCAAAACCGGGATGCATAATATTCCGTTCTTACCTCACGCTTTCACAACTAAAGTCTCTCTTAGAAGCGTTTATATTCCAAACGAGATGCTTCCTGAAGTCAGAAATGAAGACAGAACATTTCTCTCTTTTGGTCAAAACCATGGAGAGCGCCCTAGATTTAGAGTTATGAGCCTTTCTAATTGGGACAAGGAAGTGAACGGCAGTGCACATGCGCGAAACACAAGGAGAAGAAGGAAAGGCCAAAATATAAGGCCAAATATTTTATATATCAATACAAAAGACCTAAAGACGTCTGTACACGTCCAAGGCACCCCAGGGTTTTGATTCTAAAGACGTGTGGACACGTCATTAGCATAATTAGTGTTAAGCAATGAGATACTGTACATTGTGACCTGTGGCTATTTTTGCCATACAACACCATCGTATGACGAAGTATAAAATAGAGCTTAGTAGTAGGCCTACCCATTTACCAAAAACATCAGATAAAGCATGCAACTTAAAAATTGCACTTTTCTGCTTTTCTTGTTGCATTGTGAGGTTTTTACACCCAGCAATAAGTGATTTAATTCAGCAGCAACAACAACATCCATATCAATTCTTCTGTGAAACAGAAGCTCTGGTTTTCCTTCACTCCGAGTACTTCACCACAGCTTAAATATTTCTGTGAGGTCCAACTCAAAGAGCACCATTATAGAACCTAGCCATCGCACACCAGAGACATTCAACTACAGTATATTATTATAAAAGAGCAGGAACAAAAATAGCTGAAATGGACACAATCCAAGACACCAATCACAAGGGCCCAAGTGGAGTAAAGATCACAATGTGAACTATTACAAACATTTTGGATGGGGCCAGCCCATGCAGCGGTTTCCAGCCACTTCTCTTCAAACAGCCAAACCCTCCTGTTATTCTAGAAGATCGGGTTACCAGACACAGCTAACCAAAATAACATATTTTATATCTACTAACATTGAACTTGGATGGGAAACAGACATTGCTCGGGGGGTTCAAGTGGGTATTAACAGAGCCCCAAATAGACCCTATTGACAGTGAAGCACATCTGCCCACACCGGGCGTTCCCATTGGATTCTGGATAGGAACTTCCTATAGGCTCTAGTTAGTAAATCTGTAAATAGTAATTTTGGTCATTTTAGACCAAATTAATGTGCCTGTCTTACTGTACGTACAGTACATAGTACTTGGACCCACAGGGAATATTATGGTCAGAGACACCTGTAAACTATTAGCTGCAGTTTATAGCCTCTTCCTGCAAGCTGTCCAAATAACACTTATGTGAAAATACCTTTAAAACGTCATTAGTGTCTTGGATTAGAGGAACTTGTACAAATAGATAAGGCCAACAAAGAATGTTTAAGAATGTTGTTATCGTTTTACTGTCTTGATTGTTTTGCTGCCAATTTTTGAGTGGTGCAGCCACTCCAAGGAACAGTAATGTGATTTCCTGATTAGAGAAAGTGGGTGTGATGACAGAATCACAATGAAATCACAGCTAATGTTAATGTATTTGTATTTTGCAACTTCTCTGTTTAGGGCGAATATTATTTGGATCCTGTTTGGTCCGCTCGTTAGTTGCAAAGAGGCTAGAAGCGGGCCAGGGGTTCACTGTTTAAACCAGTGCTACTCAACCCGCGGCCCGTGGGCCGCATGCGGCCCCTGCTTAAAGGGACACATTTAGAAGATTTAGAACACTCTCCTGGGGGTCTTTATGTGTGTAATATGTGGTTTTAGATATTTTAGATTTTAGCAGTGAGCCCAGTGTCTCTGATGTCATGTACACTGGGCTCACTTACTTCCTGGACTACATGTTGTCTCATTAAGACAGCCCTCCCCCTATCCACAATGAGGAGCAGTGCACAAAAGCATTATGGGGAATTGTAGTCCAGGAAGGAAGTGAGCCCAGTAGACATCAGAGACACTGGGCTCACTGCTAAAATCTAAAATATCTAAAATCACATATTACACACACAAAGACCCCCAGGGAAGTGTTCTAAATCTTCTAAACGTCATTAACATATATTCTTTTGCAAAGAAGTGTCCCTTTAATGTATCTGCGGCCCGTCATGGTCATACCAATAAAAATAGAATGAGTTATTTTCATTGTTTTGAACAAGATTGTAGGTATAGTATTGTTTGTTCCAAGAGAAAGTGACATGACCCCATGAGTATTAACCACTTACTTATTTATTTGCCTGTTATAAATTGTTCATTAAATGTTCTCATTTTGTAACTTCAACCCACTGCCCACAAGGATTAATTAATCTATTTATCGCGCATTGCCAAGGTTTCTCCGCTTTCAACCCTTATTTCGAAGAGCCAAATATCCGTAACCGGATGTGAAAAACCTTGTTTTCACCAGAAACGACATTCATTGCGCCGATTTGGAGATACAGGCCATTGAAAGCGTGCAAGTGGATGTGCTCGCATCTTCAAAATGGCCGCGGCCACTGTCCCACTTGCTAACGAGAGACAGCTATAGATGCGATCTGAAGAAAACATGGATTAAAGAATATAAAGCCTAGAAAACATAGGCTACGGTCCTGGCGGGCTGCTAGACTAAAGTTAATCTACGGTTACTATGTTTCTGGCGGGCTTCGTGTTAATCACAATGTTCTTGTTCATTGAGGTTTGGCCTTATAGATAGATAGATAGAAATGTGTCTTTTTACTGTTTCCTTTATTTTCAGACTATTCGTGTAGTCTGATACAAAATAAAATTGTAAACGTTTAAAAAATAATACTAGCCCTGGTTTAAACCAACCCGACCCTGAAGCTAACATCCTCTGTGGGTTGATGATGTACTTCAGGTATGTAAGAGGGAAATTATATGTCTTAAATCCCCAAATTTACCCTTTAAGAGTGGTTTTGTCAAGGTTATTTTCTGCCAGCTGGATCATGCTATAATTAGCCTATACAGTGTTTAATTCCATGCAGGCAATTTTAAGTTTTTTTCAATCAGTTTTTTTCAATCCACCAACCATTGTATGAGATGCAATCTCATAATATTGATTGGATGCGCTGATTGAATTGAGCAACACATGTGGTTAAGCAGCATTTGGTAATATGACTGACATGCAGACCAAGCCATGTGTGCTGTCAAATACATAGTTACACATTACGGTACGCACACAAATGTACACGCACACTGCAGTTTGAGTGACATCCAGAGAAGCAGACGTGTGTACTGTATACACATGCACGCACGCACGCACGCACACAATCATACTGAGCTGATTAAGCAGCACCGCAGAGGCCCTGGTGCGACAGGGAGGGGAGTTAATATGCTTCCTACTGAGATCACACCCTGCAACAGAAGCGAGACACATCAGGCTTTTTTAATCACCAGCTCGTTTCACAATGACTCCAAAAACAATGAAATTACACATACAACAACAACATACAGTACTTATAACAAGGCTGCCCTGCCCCTGCTCTCGCAGACTTATGGCACTCTGAGTGACCTTGTTATTTACGCCTTGCTGAAAGGAGGAGGTAGGGATAACAGACCAGAAAAAGCATCCTTGGCTCCCGCTGTATTTTATATTGTTTTTACTTAATATTTCTAGATGGCAAGACTGGGTTTCGACACATTCTTGGGTTTTTGTCCGAGGCCATTGTGATTTGCCAGGCTCTTATAACTCTTCGCTGAGCAGTCATGAACTCCTGTTCTTTGAGTCATTATTGTCTAAATTGAAACTGAGCAGTTCTTCTTAAAAAATAAAAACTACTAACCCGAAATTGTGGGTAGTTATGAGCTATTCACGCTGCCAGTCTGAAGGCCGCGTTGGATGGACGTGCCTTGAGTGATGTATCAATAAACACCCACAGATGCCTGGCGGAGACCTTGACAGAACCCTAACCTTTTCTTTGCTGGTAGAGGGATTTAGTCAATAGCTATACTTATTACGGAGCGTGAGCGTCTCTAACCGGTGGCTACATTATGGATCAGACCTGGCCTCGAGGTCCTCCTATAGCACACACACAAGATAACGAAAGCAAGGGCAAACGTTAACTTTTAGCTGCTGCATAGTGCGGGGGCGGGGGTGGGTGTGGGGGTGGGGGTGAGGGGGCGATGCAGCCCGGGATCTAAAAAGTATTACGCCTCCGCGGGACTGGGATGATTGATGCAAGAGAAGGGCTCTGATCTAAAGATGAACCTCTCACTTTTGTAAAGCCTCCATGACATCACAAGAAAGAGATAAAAGTCCCCAGAGAGAGAGTGAAAGAAGGAAAAGAGAGAGGAGAGGGAAAAGAGAGGCTAGAGATTTCGAGATCAACAGCTGCTGCCAGTCGCTTCAGATGCTACTTACAGTAAAAACATCATCTTTGTGGGGTCATTTTGGCCATGTCTCTTTATAGATTAACAGTCGATAGCCTACTTCATGTACTTCGTGTACTTCGTGTACTTTGTGTGTGTGTGTGTGTGTGTGTGTGTGTGTGTGTGTGTGTGTGTGTGTGTGTGTGTGTGCGCTCGGGTGCGTGCGTGCGTGCGTGCGTGCGTGCGTGCGTGCGTGCATGCGTGCATGCGTGCGTGACATATCACATAAGGCCTTTCACAGATTGAATTTCGACCACGCTCTTAGCCCAGCATGCTCACCAGGTTTGACAGTGCTGTAATGCACGGGAGGATATGGAGGGGCTACTTGTGCTGTTGTGCATGTCGATGAAATATTCATGCAGAACTACTCAGAACTCCGAACTTCAGGGTAGAGCACCACCCGGGGAGACCAAAAAAGGAGGCGTATAGGAGAGCAAAGCAGAGAGGAAAAAGACAGAAGGACATGAAAGAGAGAGTAAGATGGAACATTTTTAATTGCATAATGATTACATGAATTCTGTTAGCATTTATCTGTCTTGATAACATGACTATGTACCATTTGTGCGAAGTTTGGACAAAATCTGTAGTAGTAATATCCAAAAATCCAGTGTTCAGTGTTTTACAAAAATCGGCTTGGGGCAGAGGTAAATGGTACATTTATATAGCGCCTTTATCCAAGGCGCTTTACAGAGATTGTGCATTACATTCACACATTCATACACCGATGGCAGCGGAAACCATGCAAGGCACCAACTAGCACATCGGGAGCAATTAGGGGTTCAGTGTCTTGCTCAAGGACACTTCGACAGTAACTCTGGGGGAGCCCGGGTTCGACCTGGCAACCTTACGGTTACCATCCAGACACTCTACCCCTGAGCCACCGCCGCCAGAGGTTCTGCTCTGGCCTCCAATGAGTGTGTGTGCATATAGTTAATAGTGTCACACCAATCGGGCCAACAGTGCCGATATTCACGGATTAGATGGATGGACACACACGCACACATGCACGCACACATGCACGCACACACGCATGCATGCGCATAAACACACTACTGTATACATGCACACGCAGACCCACATACAGGACAAGTTTTGCTCACTATTTCATGTTTTAAGAAAAGTATTCATTACGATTCATTGACTTGTGATGGTTTGGCAATATTGTTGTTGTGACAGTTGACTGCATTATGAGAGAGAGAGAGAGAGAGAGAGAGAGAGAGGTGCAGGATAGTGTCTACACAGTTCTGAAGAATACGTGCCACGTGTCTGATACCGATCACGTCAGGGAGATGCTATCACCTGGTATGCTGCTGCATGTCTGCAGTGCAGCCAGCCAGCGTATGTAGCACGTGTACAATACGCTGCATGCTAATTTACAGCGGCCGCCTCTCCAGGCAAGCAGCGTCTCATATTTTTGGGTGCTGTGAGCGTTGTTCCTGGCATAATGACTGTGATGTTCTTGTCGCGGTTTGGAGCCGGCCGCGGCCACCTCCTGATCGCTTCCCCTAGACACCACAAACAGCCCCTCCTGTCTGTCTCCAAGAGGAGGAGGAGGGAGGATGAAGGCCCACAGAGCAGCCGATGCCAGACACCTCCACCCAGACCAAAATGCTCTCATTTTCTCCTCCGCGAGCCCAAACGCTGGTTAGAGAACAGACGTGTAGTCTTTTAGGGTTGGAGCTTACTCTGCTTAAATGGGACAATAAATCACAATCTGTTTGGATGGGGTTAACCAAAAAAAAGCTTAAAATAACAAATTGTTAAAATATCTGTGTTAGTGTGTTAGTGCTACTGTACTAAAACGTTTCCTTCTGCTCTTTTCAGTTCTCAGACCTGTGGATCCATGTATTGATATGGGATGCATGCAGCGGAAAATGCTACATTGGTAGCATGGCCCGTAAATAGCAACAACCTACAATCTATGGTGCAAGATCTAGAGCTCCGCCTTGGTTCGGCATGCATGTCCATCTCCAATTTTCCTAGTGAGATGGCGGATAAGCCACACAAAATTCCCTTGGTTGAAAAACCTCTGATTTGATAGCTTAAATGTATTTAGGACAGCCATGGTGACTCACTTTAGCACGCAATCCCTGAATCAGCGAGTTCACGCCACCGAGACCAAAAAAACCCAGCCAGCTGATTGGAGAAATAATCAATAAAGATATAAGCAAGGTGACTGATGAGGGTATGAGTCTTCGTACAATACTTGGTTCCGAGCAGTGTTGATTTCGTCGACTAATACTATGACGAAAAATGTTCGTCGACTACCTTTTTTCACTGACAAAAACTAAATGGAAACTATATGACGACTAAAACTGAGACTAAATATATTGACAATTTCGTCAACAAATAAAAACTAGACTAAAATGTTAGGAAGGGACTAGTGGCGCTGCGACGCGTTATGAGCTTGTAGATCGGCTATTGTCAGCAAGTGTAAAATCAGCCATTACGACGGCATCATGCCCACCAAAATACATTTTAGTCGACTAAACACGTCATGGTTCCTAGCCCCAGGATGGTTAAACACTGTGTTTTAGTGATGCGCACTGCAATGTTAGTAGTACAGTATCACGTCATAATCCAGCCCGACAGTTCATTGAGACATGGAAATCAGAAGGTTTATAATATATTTCCCCGGACCCCCCTTTCATTCGCTAATAGTTCATAGTTCATATAATTATACTCAAACTAACTCACTCACGCCCACAATACAATCAGGTGGTCTCTACTCTGTGTTCACTTTACAGTAGCTGACACAGTAAATTGTTCAAATTCCCTCCACCTCCCCGGCCTCCTCTGTGGCATTTAGTTCTGTAATGGGTGATTCTGTGATTATAATGTGATTTATGGATTGTACTATTATGATCATGTGATATCTACTGTATGTGGTATATGGCATGCATTGAAAGTTATGTTGTTCATAATGTCATGTAATGTTTATCTCATGCTCTGCCCTGGGGGTTGTTGTTGATATCAGAGCTGTGTCTCTGTGCACAGATAATCTGAGATATATCACATGAGCAGAGCCACACCGGCATACTAAATGCAATAGCTTTGCAATAAATGGTTAATGGTCAATCTGAGCTGAAGAGTCTTATTAATTAACTACTGTTAACCGCGGCAGCCCGCTAACAAAATAAGATTCCCAAGCGCCCACCTGCAATGGCAATACAAAAATCACCAAACTATACACATCCAGAGCTATACACAGTATGAATGATGGAGCTGTTTAAAATCCTGTCAGGTTGTCAGTTACACAAGTGCACGTGTTCCTCTGGGTACGCAGCATCTAGAAACCCTTCTCACAGAACAGTTAAGCATGAGCCACGTCTGCCCGGTTACTAAATTATGTCCTCTGTCACCTCCTCTCCACTAGCCCATCTCACCAAGCTACAGCAACTCTCCACCAAACAGCTCCTGTCCCTTCCAGGTTTCTTTCCTGTCACACCCTCTATTCTTCTAACAGCTCTCTTCACTGCCTACATTCACATGTATCTCCCACCGCCTCCACACACACACACACACACAGTCTGTCTCTCCTCTATCCCTTGGCCAATGATGTGTCGTCCTCCTGTCAGTGCATTGCCTGACACAGGTGTCAGCTACAATCCTCCCTGCTGCTGCTGCTGCTGCTGTTGTCTCGTTGCAGAGTCTTAGCGCACCTCTCCAACTTCAGCTGTGCTGAAACGATTACACCAGAGAGGTCCCAAGGTCAACAGAGCTGTCAGGCCAAGAGCTCCAAACTCCCCGGCGCCCCATTCACGCCGGCGAAGATAAGGAAACGGTCAGAGGTGTTAATAGAGGGTGCACCGCCGCTCAGTATAACTGCGGGGTAAATTGCAGACATACTTTACATCTCTCTTACTTATGCTAATGCGGTTTCATTTGCTTAATAAGTTGTTTTCTCGCCGGCATCAGAACTGTGCCACGTTACTGCAGGGAAATTATACTAGTAAACCGTTAATAGAGGCAATATATATATAGCCTACATTTATAGAGCCATATGAGTAGAAGAAAAGTACAAATGCCCAAGCCGTCTTTTATTAGACACGACATTCAAATCAAGGTTAATATTCGTAGACATGCTGCACTTGAGATATTGAGGAAGCATAGCTCTACAAGGACCTCATTTTCTATACGGAGGTGAGGCAGGGATGGGAGACAGAGGGGACCACGGGGAGACATTTGGGAGATTTGCTGGGAGTTCTGCAGAGGGAGAACGGCATGTGCATACTTCCCTCTGACATATCTGTTTATTTTCACAGCACGTCTAAACAAAAGAGCTAGTAGGGAGGCCACTTTGGGCCGACAAAGGTCACATTTCCTAACGCAGGAAAACGGCTTCCTGAGCAACCGGGGCCCCGCGGAAGAACATAGCTCACCAAGGAATAGGAATGACTAAGGAATTATAAATATAGCGTGTTACAGTGAGTTGCAAAGCTAAGATATATAGCCTATAATAATGATAAAATCACAGAACCGCAAATGGAATTCCTATGCTATGAAGAAACGGCACCAGTGTTTATAGTCTATAGAATGTCAATTGAGCTGAACTTAATGGTGATGGTGACTAATGGCATTTAATACAGACAACACCAATCACCATGTCTTATGTCTGTGGAGACCCACTATATTAAATGCCGTTATTCCACTCAACGCATTTTAAACACTGCTGGAAAATAAATAAAGCATTTAACACAGCCTAAATAGTCTATATAGTAGCCTGCATTCACAGTGGCGAAACATTGTTCCAAATAAATTTCAATAAGCACAGAGCTACCATTAATCATAAACACATTTCACAATGAGTGTTGGGAACTTGTCAAGGGCCCTTAACTTTAGTATTTGCTTTTTACACTCGTGTGCTGCACAACCCACAAGTTTCCGCGAATAAAACAGTCTATTAATCTAGCAGTCAATCTCTGCACCTGCAGGGCGTGTGTGGAAAGTTCTCAACCCCAGTAGAGTACTATGCCCATTTCATCAGCACAGATGAATGCTACAAGAAAGCTGTTTGAATAACTTTGAATGCATGCAAATAAGGTACATGAAGAGCACACTGAAAGGCAAAAGATTCTTGCAGATGGAAAGCACCCTAACGTGAAATATAGGGCATTAGCCTCCACATCGGGGACGGGCAACCTCTTTCTCTAATCGGATTGGGCTATTGAGGTGTTATTAAAACCATTATAGTTTAATGTGCATGCAACTTTTCTCACACTGTTCTGTGGCTCCCAGAGTAGTTTATTTATTTGAAGGACGTTTTGACGTTTTTTTGAAAATGTCCTTCTAATATAGCTACAAAACAGTGTGCGGACTTGCCTTCCTTTTCCCTGTACGTATATTTCTGTTCAGCACCTGTAGAATCTTTTTTTTTTTTTTTAGAGATGTGCGTACTTCCCTTTGGACTTACATGCAACTTTTCTCCCCAGATAGTCTGCCTGTCTGGCACTGGGTGATTGATGATCACGTCAGCTTTGTAAAATGGGTTATCATGTGCCTGAAAAGGTCAACTTGCCCACCCCTGAGGCTGTAACTTAGGCTAAAGGGCTGTGTTCACACCAAGAACTAGCCTATATAACTACAGTACAATATAACTATATAGGAAAATATAACTATATGCTTCAGCATTGTCTTTGTTATATAGACAGGTGTAGACTCTGCCAGGCATCCACTTTAATAAGACCTGACGCTGATGTTAGAGACCACAGAAGTGAACCTTTTAAGCCTGTTTTCTCAACTCGCTGTTTTCTGCAAGACATTAATTACTCTATAAGCCATATCTCCAAAACTGGTGGGTCAAACTGAACAACCAATATGTCAAATTGAAGCTATGATTCCCTGCTTTCATAAAACGTGAAAAAACGAAAATTAAAAAAAAATCCAATGGCAGCCCCTCAGTCAAATTTAGTCACAAATGGCCTTCTCAGTCTCACTGTAGTTTTTCAAAAAGTTCAAAAATAGCAGATGTACAAGCTCGCAGCACGGCAGCAAGTTACTCAATGTGAGCTTGTAGATTTATTTTTGAATAGCCAACGCAAAAATCTAAAATGGCACAGTGCATTTACCCAAGTACACAATTATATGGTACTTTAATTTGTGTATCTAATTTTGTGTATACTTCATACAGTCCTAACTACTCCACGACATCTTAGACTCAAATATTGTGGGCTATACTTTTTACTCCACTGCAATTATTTGACAGCTTGATTTAGGCTATACTATTGAAAGATGTAGATGATTAATACAAAACATATACATTAACTAATACATTATGATTAATGTTCTTGCTTACTGTACTGTAGATTAAACTACCCATGCAGCAGCACACAATGTAGCCTATAATTAAAATGGAAAGGCCAAACCTTCCAGATGCAACATTAAGTGATGAACACATACCACAGCCTAATGCTTAATTGTGCATAACGAATGTCTATACTTTTTACGCTTGGTATTGTATTCATAAGTAGGATATATATTCCGATGTCTACTTTTACTTAATTAATTGGAATGCAGGGAACTGCAACATTTTGTATAAACAATCTGAGGCTTCTTCCACCAAGGACTTAACAAAATAGCTAGGTCAGTGGTTGTCAAACTTTTTCATGTCACGGACCCCCAAATCGATATTTATTAGGCTTTATTTAGACATTTAGATGGAGGGCTCGTCTGAGGAGGACATATAGAGAGAGGCAGCGGACCCCCATTTGAAAAGATATGCCAGTGACCCCGATAAGAGAGGATTTTTACGGCTCTGCAGTGATTCCGAAACATATTAATTTCAAGTACCCCCAGTTTCACACGCATTATAGGCCATCTCTGGTACCACAATTTATATTGTAAAATCACTGTTAATTTAAGTGTGTAGAGTGTACAAATGGAACCAAATGGACGCTAACGGTTACAGGCCCATAAGGGTCCATTTGGTTCATAACTATCTCTAATTATATAGGGACCCCCAGCTGGAACTCCCTCAAGTAGGTACCCCTAGGGGTCCCCGGACCCCACTTTGAGAACCAATGACCTATATAGGGCCGGTGCATAGGTCCTATAGGCTATAGCATGGGGTTTAAATTAATTTCTTCTACCTGATGTCAAAATAAAGATAACAGAACATCAATCAGGTCACACGTCCATGTGACAGTAGCCTATAGCCTGTGCATGAGAGTTTGCACAAAGTTTTGAGCCACAGCAGCAGCAGGGGTTTTCTGTGATGCATGCGGATTGCGGAATGAATGAATCCCTCCATCAACTATTAACAATGCTTGTCAGATCCATGCTGCATAATCAGAGCCAACAAACACCATACTTACAGGGAGACCGTTCTGTTGGGCAGGAAGCTCGGCTGCAGAGTGTCCATCAGGTCGACATCATCACACACGACCCTGACCCGCACGTTCAGTCTGCTCGGCTCCTTGGACCTCTCAGCTGAGCAGTGACAGCTGTCAATGATGATGTCTGGACAGTTCCTGTTGGTCACACAGCACGGTATCCACCACGACCACAACAGACCGATGACAACGGACAACACGCGCAGCAATTTCATGGTGAACTGAACTGAACTTTTTTTTTTTTACAATTTTTGTTTTCAAGTTATGTCTTCCCAGTAGGTACAACAGCAAGACGAGACCATTTCACATAGTCGTCTCCTCTTCTTTTGCTTCTGTTTTGCGTAAAAGGAGACGAATAGACCACTATATGGCCACGTTCAAGCTCAAGTCGAACCTTCCCAGCCTTGTCACCTGCTGCGTTCCGCGCAGCGGCGGTGCAGGAGCCGATCAAGACAAACGTTTCGCATGAAGAACCCGTGAGAAAAGTAAAGTTTTGTGACACGTCGTATCTTTGTCGTGCGTTCTCATCTTCTCTGTCAAGAGTGCACGTATAGTCCACGAATCATCCAAATTACGCATTGTACCGTAAACATACGCGCAGATAAAACTTTGCATAAAGTGTCACTTCAGCAGCGGCGCGCTTTCAGAATCGAACTCGCGTCAAAAAAGTTGTTTTCCCTGGCCCGTTAATAACAACACTGTAGGACGTCCGTGACACCGATCGACACCGTTCGCAAAGACAGTCGGACAATGGAAAATAAAGAAATCCACCGAAACTGCGTCTCCCAGCCATGATCTAACTGCATGCTGTCAGTGTGTTGTCAACAGGTTGCTGACTAGCATCATTCTTGTGTCCATCATGGTCTGTGTTGCGCAGCGTGGGAGCAGAGAAAGTCCCTCCCCGTCAGCCTACAAGCTGCATACAGTGCAAGTGTCAAATCGCAGCCCAAACAAAAACAATTAGCCTAACACTGAAACTAAAATTATGTTGCTTAGCTTTTTTTTCTCCTGTCTAGCAGCCAGCGACTTTGGAACAAAAATGCATTTTTATGTATCAATATCATCCATATAAATAGTGTAGTACAACATTTTGTTCTTTTCTTTTCTTTTCTTTTCTTTTCTTTTCTTTTCTTTTCTTTTCTTTTCTTTTCTTTTCTTTTCTTTTCTTTTCTTTTCTTATCTTATCTTTTCTTTTCTCTAAGGAATTGCTATATGCCTTATTTTGTGGCTGTCAACTCAAAGCACACAAACACCAAACCAAACCCTGCTCAACACCCAGTCAGGGAGGGGGGGAGCTCCCTAGCTGCAACAACTACCCAGTCATGGTTTCTTCTCAAATACACAATTATAATAAATGATTAAATGAGCATAAATCAATGACATTAGGCACAATGACACATACATCCCCCCCCTCCCACTCCCCCAACGCATTCCCTCATGGCAAATAAACACAGTAACAGTAGGCTAGAACAATAACAAATACAAGCGTCAAGCATGCCTCCATAATAATGCTGGGAAGTTTAATTCCTCAGCCACTAACTGCCCCACACTGCAATATTTTAAGTTAATCCTCCTATTCTGTAATGAAGAACATTCTTTTAATCAACATTGTTGCCGTGTGTGTAAACAACATATCGGTTCTGGTTTCTATTTCTCGTAATGCTATTCCAATTAGTGACACACTTTGAGGCTACATGGACTCACTACACAAATGACTTTCTCAAAGTCAAAGACATTAAACACACTTTTTTTTCCTCCAAAGTGCTCATCTGTGCACACAGTGTGCAGTGGGTGGTATCAATCATTTCTCATGGTGGTGGATCACGTATAGTCCCTGGGAGACAGAAGCTTTAGCTGAGACATCTGGCTGGTTGGGCTCCCCAGGGCCGGGGCGAGGTGCTTCCCCTGTGTGTGAACCGCGCTCCAAGCCAAATTCCTCTCTCATTATCTACATTGTCTCTGACTGCAGACTGGAAGCACAAAGGAGGATTCCAGGCCTCTCCCCCTGACCCCGCAAACAGCCCGTGTTCC
Source organism: Electrona antarctica (assembly GCF_951216825.1). Classification (NCBI taxonomy): domain Eukaryota; kingdom Metazoa; phylum Chordata; class Actinopteri; order Myctophiformes; family Myctophidae; genus Electrona; species Electrona antarctica. The sequence continues at coordinate 20,034,516 of NC_136791.1, read as the reverse complement.
CTGCACTCCTCAATGACAGGCAAAGCTGGGCTCCATGAGTCTCCTACAGGAATAGACTGCGAAGGGGGTATAAGACATGATCCCTCCCTAACCTCAGATTTGTAGCCGTATGGAGGCCTTATCCTCTCCCCATTGTGCTGCCGTGGCCGGCCCCTCGGACTGTCACTCACGCTTGTTTAAACAGATGTATATTTACCTTGCGTCTGTAAGTGGGGAGGCGGGGTCTTTCTTCCCGCCAGATGACCCCCTGAAAGCCAATAGGGAAGTCACCCGGCGTGCCTGACATCATCATTTTGACGCGATCCATCTTTAATGGAGCCTGCAGAAACATTTCTTTGGATGCGAGCCATCAGCGTTCACTGGGCTACTTGTATGGTCTTAATCGAAAACAGAACCATAGCAGCCGGGCCTGCTCTGTAAATGTTTTCTTAACGGCAGGGAAAGGAATTTCACATTGACAAACAGTGATATGATGCCTATAACCACAACAAACAAGGATAATTTGTCATTTGACAGTCGACGGGAGGCTTGTGCAAATAGTTTTTTATCTTTTTATTTAACATGTAACACAAACGGCTCCGTCAAGCACCGGTTGGCTGTGTATAAAACAGAGAAACGACAACATAAAGACTCATTAGTGCACAATGGAGCAATGAAGTCAATGGTATTGAACCAATGCAAACAGATCTCTCAGCAGAGAGGGTGCGTGCGTGCGCTCATGTTTTCCCAGTCACTTTCTTTTGTCAGCCACCATGGCTCACATTAGTGTTCACAACCTTTCCATTATGACTGTGATAGAGATGAATAGGCCGTGGCCTGCAGGCAATCACGGTTCTCACTAAATATTTACCTGCTCCGCTTGAAGGGGCTGGAGCAGCGGCAGCACAGCATGGGATGACAGCTTCACATTATTACCTCATGGCTTTACTTAAGATCCTTTTCATTTAGTCTGGTTTTGTGGACTCGCATGCAGCGGTTTCAGCTATATATGGGGAGAACGAGGGAGGTGGAGGGCTGCAGGCAGCAGGACTGTGTATATAAGCAAAACAAAAAGGGAAACTAAGAAAACTAAAGGTGCACTGTCTGCGCTCAATTCGATTTTCAATTCCAAGGAGCTTTATTGGCATGAGAAAACATACGTTTACATTGCCAAAGCAAGTGTCAAAATACAATAAAAACAGTTGAAAATGGGGAGTATATACAGTTGGAGGGGGGTACAGTATTGTAAACAGAGCTATATCACATTGCATCGTTATTTACATGTTATACAGAGTATAAAGAGATAAACAAATAGCAGAATTTTTTTGCAGTCACTTTGGGACAAATAGCAGCATTTTTTCTCAAGAATATTTAAATAGCATACAGTGTTTAAAGGTAGTATGTGTAGTATAGGTCTAGTGGCCTACTTGGTACAGATACTATAGTCCCTAGGTTGTATTCCATGGCTAACCTTCTTTTGTCACAACAGTTCACAAATCTTGCTGCTGTGTTTGCACATTTTTGTATTTCTCCCAATAGGTATGGGAGGTTTTTGTTGTTGGTCATGTTTTCGGGTGCATGTAATCTGTAGTATGTGTCTCTGGTGTCTTGGTATAGTGGGCAGGTGGTTAGAAAGTGAAGCTCTGTTTCCACCACATTTTGTGTGCAGTAGGTGCATAGTCTGTCTTCCCTTGGGAGCACTCAGTAAAGCGCAAATGCCCACAAGGACCCTAATAATAATAGCGATTTATATGCAGTGAAATTGCTATGTGCAGCCATGAAAGTGATTAGCAGTTGTACACAGTGGTATAAAGTAACTAAGTGCATTTACTTAAGTACTGTACAATATTGAAGTATTTGTACTTGAGTATTTCCAATTTCCAATACTTTTACTTCTACTCCACTACATGTCGGATCCAAATATTGTTCTTTTACTCCACTACATTTATTTGACAGTTTTAGTTACCAGTTACTTTGTTGATTTTGATTATTATTAAAAAAGTGTAGTGGTTAGAGCATATGCCTTTCATGAGGAAGGTTGTGGGTTCGAACCCTGCCTGGGGTCGACGTCAGCAAGGGCATGCGGTCACGGGTTCCTGATGCCAAATCGAATGGGTTCAGATCTGAGCCAAGTCTGACTGAAATACCAAATACCAATGCCTGTGATTTAGGTATACTTCTAATTTAGCCACAGGGATCATAGTCAGTAGAGTAAGGCCTCACTCAGACCTTTACTGCATTGCTGTATGCTTGTTGGATGAATGTTGTGTAGTGTCATGGCCGCCCCAATGCATTTCCAATGGAAGTCACATGGTTTGTAGTCCACATTTTGGACTACAAGCTGTTCGGCTGTGTTTCGACTGCACCCCTCCCCCTCATACAACACAAATGTTGTGTCAAACCATGTGACTCCCATTGGAAATGCATTGGGGCGGCCATGACACTACACAACATTCATCCAACAAGCATACAGCAATGCAGTAAAGGTCTGAGTGAGGCCAAAGACAGGTCGGACCCACAGCCTCATGGGACATGTTTATCCTTGGCCTGGAGGGATGATTGATCTGCAATTATTAACTATTTCGCTGCTATCTACGTTTATAAACGTAGGTAGGCTATCGGCACCTTCTGGTGCTAACTATATGTTCGTAGACAACCGTATACTCCATATATGAAAGCAGCGACCATCAATTTACCTTTTAGCATTGCTCCGGTTACTATGGAGAGCCTCTGTCCCCACCAGCTATGGGATTCTTAAATCCAGCTCCATTGAGCCTCCATTATAACAGGATTTTCAAAGCACTGTATCACAAAAGGTTCGAGCGCTGTCAATGGTGAGCCGTCGCGCACCCGACGATCGAAAAATCATTTGTGAGTTTGTATCGCATCGCTGAGCACATGTAACTTAATGATAGCTAAGGGGTCTGAGCTAATGCGACTGATCACTGTTCTCATAACAAAAGCCCCCACCTCCCTGAATAACCCGGAAAGGAAACAAGGATCGTAGAGTTAGAGCGGACGGGTGGCATTCCTTAGGTGTGCTTATGCTGCCACCTAGCGGCAGCTATAGATTTAATTCACAAAAATTAATTAAAAATGTTGTTATTGACAGAAATATGATGCTGATCAGTCAAGTAGTTTGCGAGATTAATGGAACACGCACGCACGCACGCACGCACGCACACACGCACACACACACACTCGCACACACACACACACACACACACACACACACACACACACACACACACACACACACACACACACACACACAGTCCTTCAAAATCAAAACAGTTTCAGAAATCTCTTGGACTCTTTCCAGGTTTTCAGCACACACAGGTTCCCTGAGAGCTAGCCTCGGAAACCCAGACTTACCTGAGAGCCTACTCAAACATGCTGTATGTTTACACAAGGGAATTAAGGGTTAATTGTGCACAGGTGATCCCAGCTGCTCTCGATCTACCTGATGACAAACCAATGGTTCCCATGTTGCAGCTTTGATGAAGTGCTTTTGTCTGTTCTGTTCAGTTTCTGAAACTTTCTGTAGCCTATGTACTGTATACCGGTACTACTGTACACACGCACGCACGCACGCACGCACACACACACACACACACACACACACACACACGTGCAAAGGCACATAGGCACACACAGGCACACACACAGCATGTGTGTATGTGTGTCTGTCTGTCTGCAATATGCATGAATAATTCAGCTGGCAGAAGGTGACTATGCAATCCTGCTCTACCATGTGTGAGGAAGTGCTGATGAAATAACACTGGGCACCTGTGACATGTTAGCTTATGACACAGCAAACACAAACATGAACAGATGGACGTCAACCATGCCATACAGCATAGAGCCCAGAGGACTGTGAAGTCGGATCAGATATAGTAATCATTGTCAAGTGTGTGTGTGTGTGTGTGTGTGTGTGTGTGTGTGTGTGTGTGTGTGTGTGTGTGTGTGTGTGTGTGTGTGTGTGTGTGTGTGTGTGTGTGTGTGTGTGTGTGTGTGTGTGTGTACGTGTGTACGCACGCACACGCACACGCACGCGCGTGCATATGGGTTCCGTTAAAAAAAACGTTGCGTACATTCAAAACCCTTTTAAAGGGAATAGGGCTGCAACAACTGATTATGTTCTTAGCAATGTTATTCTGCATCACACAACAGTGCCGTGCAAGAGGTGATCTGCAAGTGACAATAGGTGATCTGCAAGGTCACAACTCACAACGCGTCACCATACTGGAGGTTATGACATTTTTCGTATTTTTTTTAACTTTTCATTTATAAAAATGCCCAAAAGGGATCAAGTATTAATCGATTATTTTATGTAAAATTATCGATTGTTTGAATAATAGGCTACATTAAATTGATTCTTTCGATTAACCAAATCCGAGTTACGTTTCCAGGCCAATACTCTTCTTATCCAGACACTGGAAGTGCAAATGACGTGCTACCCTTCACTCAGTGTGAGTTTTATAATCAGTTCTCTAGTTTTATGACTGGGTCCTTTGTGATGTCTGTATAGCGCAGTAAAATTCTCAGTGTTGTTTATAGTACTCAAAGAGCAGGTATAAAAATGGACCATTATAAGTTTTATTAACACTGAGGATTTTGCTGTGTGGTTCTCAAGCATTTTGAGACTTTCTATTCTAAGGTGCCAATAAAGACATGGAAACCAGCGGAAACCATGCAGGGCTGCTTTCAAACCAATTTTAGGCTAATGTGGTGTGAGCTGGCCTGGTTGGTGTTCCTCCAGTGCACCGGGGGCAGGGTGAGGGTGGACTCACTGACCACCAGCTACCAGCACACAGCTCCACTACTTAAAGGGACATTTCACCGATGGAAGAAACTGCAGTCACTCAATGTTATGTGTAGAAGTAGATAACAGTATAGCACAATCTGAAATTTGCACCCTATGGCCAGAAAAATAATGAAGTCTGTGTGTTTGACTAGGGTTTGACTGGATTGCTGAGCATGAGCTTCCGTGTGTGTAACATAAGTCCTGGAAAAGAAACGCTGTAATTGGCCTGCAGTAGTCACTTGAGTGACAGCGAGAGACATAGAGGAGTCGCATGAGTGACGTCACCTGGGCAGTGACGCAGCGTGCCAGCGTGCCGCTTGACTTCCTGCCTTCATTGGAGACACGTCGCTCCAATGAACTGCAGAACGTATCTGTTCGTCCAAAAATAAATTGTTTATTGTCATGAGTTGTCACCTGCCAAGTTAACTGGTTGATTATATAGCCTGATGTAGTTTCATACAAGGGATCAAGACACAAGTACATTTCAAGTCCTACAGTAAGTATCAAGCCCCAGTTAAATATTATGGTAAGCTTCGGTCAAGGAGTATTCCGAAGTGTCATCCAACTCCTGGATTTTGGGACTTAAATCTGACTCAAGACTACAGCTAAGCTGTAAGCTTTCATTTACAAAGTAATCATAAAAGAGTAAGCATTTGATTCTCATCACATAGCATAGGCTAAAATCTATTCTAATAAATCATGAAGGTTCATGTCCAAGTCAAGTCACAAGCCATTGCTATTCCAGTCAAAGTCATGTAGAATCAAATCGACCATGAAGTTGTCTTTGACTGAAGTCCAAATCAGTCTCTGCTATAACTACAACATTAATGGCTCTTTATCCATATGCGTTCTTTGAATTCTGACTCTACAATAAGTCTGAGAAACAGACTTATTGTAGATAGCAACGTAGGCTAACATAGCCAACCAACAGCTGACCGGATGTGTCCAAGGGTTTTGGCTCGTCTCCTATAGCAACATGAGCATTTGTATAAACAGAAACGACTAACCTCTCAGGGCACTTTAGTGGATTTCTAATCATCCATAATCTAAACTAAAAACTGCATTCTTCCACACTGACCAATGCATAATCATGATAGGTTTTCACATTGTATGAAAGACAAAGCCAGTGATCAAGGTGATCAACAACAGTGCGTCCTTTTCACCTTGTCTTAGCGAGTACATTGTTTTCAATAGAGCCGGAGGAGAGCGTTCTCATTTATAATCATTGTTTATGCCCAGGTCTCATAAAAGCGCTCCAGATAAACCTTCTGTTTTTCACATTTTCAATGCTGTCATAAATTCTCACACTGGCAGCCATTTGTCATCATTATCATCGACTGAGGTTGTTTTCTCCTTGTTTGTTGAGCGTCTGCATTACAGTTGACACGAATAAAGGCTACGTCGCTTCAGAATACTTCAAGGCGGCTTTGCTATTTTTGCATTATTTTGTTGTCTCATACACGGTTCTCTTGGAGAGACAGGGAATCCATATCTCAGGCTACTGCGGTACAGTGCTGAACTTGGCCTCATCAGTATTCCGGTCCCCGGCAGTAATCCGGCCCGCCGTGAGCTGAAACCCAATGAGGAGATGATGTCCCATGGGAACATTTCATGCTACGGGGAGGATGAAGGAAAGGGCCCTGCAAAAATAATACAATCATAACAAGCCATTTTCTTTATTCCCCAAAAAAAATATTAAATCAAAAAAGCAAAAGGAGAAAAATAAATATATATATCAAAGTGTATTGTTCCGTTTGAATGAGTGATAACAATGCTAATGCAGTGAGATAAATCGCATCCTTTTCAACCCAACAAAGTTGTGATAACTTGAACTGAGGCACAACACTTCATTTGATTCACTATAAGTATGTCAGTGGCTTTTTTATTTATTTCACTTTCAATTAAATTCAAGGCTACATTTAGTAACGTGTTGAAAACGAATGTTGGCTACCATTTTCTTCCTATCTCTGTGTTTGCTCTGTAGAGATGGGATAATCCAGGACAGGTCCATACAGTATGTGCACACACACACACACACACACACACACACACACACACACACACACACACACACACACACACACACACGCACAGTCCAGAGTGCACACACAAACGCATGTATGGATTGCACGCATGCACAAGCATGCACTTGTCTCTCACACACTAAAACGCAGATGTACTCAAATACAGGTACTCATTAGCATTCAAAAGCTACACCGTCCTATAAAATAAATGAAGTGATCTGCATGCATAGTCTCTCCATTACTTTCATTACTGCATGCATTTAGTGAGATTAACACACCATCTTGACAGATCAGTTTTAACTTTTAAGTGTTTGTTCCAAACAAAGACAAAGGTGTATTGTGTGTGACACAATTTTAAAAATAGATGGGGCGGGTGAACTCTGAAGACCCCAGATGGCTGCACACCCAGAAAGCGACAAGTGGCATATTCACTCACATGCCTTGTCTTGTCTTGTCCTTCCGCCATGGTCATATCTGGAGCATAATTGCTTCTTGTTCTTGGTGGCCAGATAGGTCATCACAGAGTCAAGGCAGGGTCTCTCACATAACAGATATTTCACGCCACTTTATGTGTGTCAGAGGAGGAGCATCTCAGCACTCTCTTTGTTTCTCTCTCTTCTTTTGCGTGCCTCTTTCTCCTAACTACTTTCAACCAGCCGTCCATGTTATGGGCATGTCATGGCCTGACATTTTTCAAAGGATTTATTTTCAAACATAAAACAATAAATAATAATATAATATCCTGCCTTGTGAGTTTGTAAATAGACCATTATTGCATGACAATGTCGAAATACAAAGTATAAAATAAGGCTGGAGTTCAGCCTAATTTATAGGGTACTCCATAGTAAATGGTAAAAAGGGTAAATGGTGCATTTATATTAGTAACGGTGTGGCAGTTAATAACTACGGCACAAAAACAACTGATCTGCAAGCTAACAATTGGCGTGTAGATCTGTTCTTTTTTGACATGCGATGGACTAAATCACCCTTTTAAACGGACACACGTTTGGCTCTTTCGAGGTATGTTTAAGCTGGCGGCTTCTGTTTAAGGCTTGCGGCTATTCCCCTCCAGGAGAACGTGCAAGGCGTGAGTTCATTCTTTCTCTCCATTCTTCTGCTACAGCCTCTACCCATTTAAATGATTCCTTTTCATTGTACAATCTTTAATTAATTGAAAGCCCACTTATCCCCTGTGTGATTCCCCTTGGCCAGCATTCGCAGAGGAACTTCCCTCTTTCTTTCCTTCCAGTTTCCCCTCCTCCGCATCAAAGGACAGCTAGGAGGAAATCAAGAAAGCATATGGTGCCTACCGCAGGAACCTCCAGCTAAGCCCGGCCTTATACCAAGATGGCAGCCTGCCAGAGGAGTGAAGCAGCAGCACTGCATGGGCTTTTTCGGTGACACTTTACCCTGTGTCATCTTATGACTCGGATGTGCCGGTGTGGGGTGGCCTCTCCTTCGCCTCCTCCCCTGGCTGTGCCATCCAACCCAAAGCTTCCACCACAGGCTCCTGAACCCTCGATCCCGTCCAAACCCACTCCCCGAGCACGGGACACTCTCTCTCTAATTGGGTGAAACCACTGATTTGGCTCCTCGTGTGGCTCGGCAGCCCCACAGAATGTTCCACTGCCGCTCTGCCACAGCAAAGGACGGGAAGGATGCAGTGGGCTCTGGTCGCCTTGAGGTGGGGGTTGGGTCACAGATTTGTTTCTCTTACTGTAAAAGGGGCAATAACACAAATTAGAAATACTCTGTTTATTAAAAGTTCTGAATTCCAAATATTAGTAAAAGTATAAAAGTAAAAATGAATAAAGTCATATTCTTTACAAAATTTTGAATAATCTAAACAGGCATAGTAACTAACTAATGTTTTCAATACATTGTAGAGGAGTAAAAAATATATATATATTTGCCTCTAATACATTGTGGGGTATAAGACGTATCAAAAACTGGAAATACCCAAGTAAGTAAGTGCAGTGAATATACTTACAGTAGTTCTCTTCCACTGCTGGAGGTGAGGGGGGGGGGGGGGGGCAGGCACATGCCAAGCAGAACTGCGGCCTCCGACTCCAGGGGTCACACATGGTGAAGTACCAGATGATCTCAGAGTGCAGATCGCTCGGATCCTGCACAGCACAGCTGGCCTTATTAAACCCCAGGGCTTCTGGGAAAAAGTTGTTCTCACTCAGTATGAGGAAGCGTATATATACGAGTGTCGTCGGCGCAGAGGGTGTTTTTTTTTAGTAATGCTTTATGATCTGAAGCTACAGTACCACCACCCTCTCTGCTCCTCAAACGACGCCAGACTCAATTCCACAGCTGGGTTAGGAGAAAAGGCCATCGCACAGTTCCTCCATTTCTCACTCACAACACTGCTACTTCATATAAGATCCCATAACTACACCTATACCGAAGCTTCAGTATGACAAGGCTCCATGGTGGAAAAAGTACTCAATTGTTTTACTTAAGTAAAAGTACCAATAATGGCCTGGGCCATGGCTTAATGGTCCAGGCACCTTGGCTGGTAACCCAGTCTGGCAGTGTGCAACTGGTTCGACTCCCGATCCCGACGGCCTTTACTGCATGTCACCCCCCCATCTCTCTCCCCATTTCCTGTCAGCCCACTGTCTGTCCCTCCATAAAAAATATAAAATAAAGGAGAAAGCCACAAAAAAAAAACATTTAAAAGTACCAATACTGCAATTTAGAACTATTCGTTACATGTAAAAGTACGGAATTGACAATGTACTTGAGTAAAAGTACAAAAGTATCGGCATCAAAATGTACTTAAAGTATACTAAAATTAAAAGTATTCATATTACAGAATGTCCCATTTCACAAATTCAAAATGTGTAGAAAATCTATTGAAAAGAGACGATCTACAAGCTCTCAATGCGTCGCATTGTGATGCATTGTGAGCTTGTAGATCAAATGGCCGAAATGTAAAATTAAAATCGCCAAAGTAACTAGTAACTAAAGTTTTCAAATAATTGTAGTGGATTAAAAGTAAAGAATTTGGCTTCGAGCTGTAGTGGAGTAGAAGTAAAAGTATTGGGAATTGGAAATACTCAAGTAAAGTACAAATACCTCAAAATTGTATTAAGTACAGTACTTAAGTCAAATTACTTAATTACTTTCCACCACTGCAAGGCTTCCACAGGGCGTTAGTATGTAGATAATATTCTCAAATTGTTTAATTTCGAGGACCCCCAGTTTGATACTGTATGTGTACAGCCACATATGCCCATATGATATGATCTTTTATCTCTGGGACCCCTTTTGACACTGTGGAATCCTCAGTGTTCATACTTCACCCAAGGAATTACTTTATTTCTATAGTTTATACCTACTGTACCCGGTGATGTCTTTCATTCATGGAGAACACAGTTAGTTCTGGGTTCATGTGTTTGGTCGGACGGAGCATTAGTCCGAACGACAACCTACCTTAAACCCTCACCCTAACCCTAACCTCCCCCGGGGCAGCACACCTAAACCTAACCCCAACCCTCTCCCGACCCCCAACGCACCTCGGACCAATGCTCCTTCGAACCAATGCTCCGTCGGACCATAGTATGCCTCCCGTTAGTTCTTGCAGTTTGTAAAACATTCCTTTTCGGTGAATGAAGAATCCAAAAATGAAGAAAAATCTTGATGAATGGAATTAATTCCGAGACCCAAATTAGCAGCAGCGAAACTAAACTCCGTCCATATAACTGTTAAAGCTAAACAGGCTCATGCACGAATGGCGCACGTGCCCATGGGTGCTCACGTGCATGTAAATGAGCTCCGGTTGGACGCCCATGTGCATTCTTCGCTCGTGCATGTCAAGGTTTGAACTGGAAACGCTCAGTTATTTGGTTGGTACCATTTATTTAGCTGGACCACCTGGAACAGCTCTCAAGTACGCCTGGAGACCCAACATAGAGAATCAGTACAATTACAATATATGACCCAATGACAGATAGAACCCATTCAATACATGACCTAATGTCAGATATATTCCAATCTTTTTTTTAAATAACGTTTTGGAAAGTTGCCTTTTAGATTTTTATTTCACTTTTATTTGTTTTAAGAGTGAGACAGGCTACTGTAAATCACTGGCGTGTGACTGAAATGACTGCCCAGGTAAAAGGCCTTTAGAAAATGTTTATGTGAATGAGGCCTGCAGTCCAGGATGTTTTATCTGGCCTTTATATATATACATTATAGTTTATATGCCTCAAAATATAAGTTTTATATGCTAGAATAAAACACTGTGGCCAACTTGTCACAAAGCCCAGGGTGGTGGAATGAGGAACAGAATGCAAGGATGGCTGAAAAGTATACCTTTATTGACACAAAATACGTTTACAGAAGCTTAACGGCTGTGCGTAAACTCTTAAGATTAGACTATATTTTATATTAAAGCTTTCAACATACCGAGCAATCTAGGTTCCTACTCTCACCTATGGTAATGAAGTGTGGGTCATGACCGAAAGCCCGTTAATCAAGAGAATGTTTGTAATCAGCACCTTAGAAATACCCCCAGTATGTCATAATCAACATACTGGGAAATCCGGAACTGAAACTATGGGAGCGTTTGCTTTTTGTGTCAATGACGGAGGCGCGCCGTGTCTGTCTGGTGGCATTGAGCCACGTGAGGCACATAGTAGTAGCCCCTAGTTTCCGTGCCCCGACAATAGATTTGGAAATGACACGTTCAGCAGGGGGAGTCCTTGACCAGGCTACTGTATGTCTGCAACACCCTGCATGCGTGCAGTCCGGGAGAATACAGCCAAACACCACAATGTCCAGTATGCCAGTATGGCCATATTAGCCACATTCCAACGTCCTGATAACGGTTGATTTTGTATATTTAATACAGTGATAGCGGACGAATCCGCTGCTCAGATGGGCTGGCATCTCCCTTAGCGTGAGAAGTTCAGTCACGCGAGAGAGACTTGGAGTTCAGTCGCGCTTCGCCTGGAAAGGAGCCAGCTTACGGGGTTCGGGCATCTGGTAAGGATGCCTCTCGAGCGTCTCAATAGGGAGGTCCTCGATGGGAGACCGCTGGGCAGACCAAGGATCAGATGGCGGGATTATATCTCCAAGATGGTCTAGGAATGCCTCGGCATCCCCCAGAATGAAGTTACTAATGTTGCTCAGGAGAGGGAAGTCTGGAGCTCTCTGGTGGAGCTGTTGCCTCCCCACGACCCGACTACGGATAAGCAGTTGAAGATGGATGGATGGAGAAAGATGTGTGTGTATATGTATATACTGTACATACTGTATGTATTAAGGGTTTGACAGAGTAGACGGTGGCAGTGAGATAGAGAGGCAGCTGATGGGTTCAAGCGGTACTGCATGAGGAGGGCAGAGGCCCCAGCTGGCCCAACAGAGTAAGAATACCACCAGCTGTGTCCCGGGACGGGTCACTGCATTGTGTTCAAACCAAGCTGGGCTTCAAGTTCCAGATGGAGGTTGGCTGTTGTACCACACCAACACCAGTCAAATAGCACCAGTCCAGATCAACTGGCAGCCACGCAGAAATGCTTTTGATTAGATTTTTCAAAGGATGATCATGCAAGTATACAGCCTGATTTATACTTTGTCATGCAATGGTGTTGTGCACTAAACATAGCCGGCGTGCTATTGGCCTGTTGCGTGTCCCCCCCCACTGTAGTGCGTGCATGTGCACATCTTGTTACCGGGGCGGACCAGGTTTTTTTCCAAATCACCCAATTCACCGAATGCTCCTTTAATGCTAAAATAGCTACATCAGTTTAACACATATTAGAGGGAGATTTTTACCATTATTACACTGCTGTCAAGAGGCAATAAAGTGCACAGTCCTACGTTTTTGGACAGAGAAATGGGGGGCCTCGGAGCCACTACGGGAATTTTACAACCGGTTTTCACTGTAATTATCAAGCGTGGCACCCTTTGCCTTTGCCCTTATTAAAATTGTAACTTTAACCAATAACCATGGAGGTTTGGAACAAATGCATTTCACACAGACAAGCATAAGCCTTTTTTTCATATACTACTCAAAAAAATGCCACAAGGGAAAATTAGAATCAATTCAGCCCAATATTTGGCGAACATGGAAACGTTTAGCTTTAAATGGAGGGATCACAAGAACAGGTTCAGCAGATGGCCATTACGGTCCATGCATGGAAAAAAAACGCCTCTGGATTTGGGAAGAGGGAAAGGGCCTTCCACCGCACTGGATGCAGTGCTTTAGCCTCTCTGTTCCTGTGTTTGGGAGATAGACTATACCGTTGCACAGCAAAATACTCGTCATTCATTTATCAATGTAACAGACAGACAGTGTACAATTCTAACCAAAATGGACCGTGACATTTGTACACTCCATGAACACTCTGAATTGTAGGCTACAGCTTGTTTTAAAGTGATCACAGCCCAAATTAATTCTCATGCTCACACTAATACTCTAGGGGAGAGGTTATGGATGTAACTCAAACCTCAGGGTCCTTCAACCCTAAGACCTGCTCTGGCCTTCTCCCCTCCCTCTCTCTCTCTCTCTCTCTCTCTTTCTCTCTCTCTCTCTCTCTCCCTCTCTCTACGGGCTTATTGAGTCATGACTATGCGTCAGTGGCCAGTGACAGAGGATGTCAGTTGGCTGTCAGGCACTGAGGAGGTTCCAGCTGAATCAACACTCTGCACAGAGAACTGATTTGTGCACATGCAGCACACGAGCACATGTACGTACATGCGTGCGTGCATGCATACGCACACGCGCACGCTGCACGCATATACTATAAACTCATCTCCGTCTCCTTGTGAGCCTCCCTCTTTCTCCCCCTCCCACCATCTCTCTCTCTCTGTATAGGCCTATATATCAGGGCAGGGCTGTGCCACTAGGGGGTTAAAAAGGGCCTCTCTATAGAAATGGGTCTTTAATTTTAATTAAACAATTGTGAGGAACTAGCAAACCTGAGGTCCAGTGGGAGACTGTTACAGAGTCTGGGGACCCTGGCTGAAAGGCCCTGTCAACCTTGGTCACCAAGTTGGTCTTATAGGGCACTGGTGGGGCCCGGGGACCCCCAGGGGTCCTTGAGGGAGTTCCAGGGGGTACCCAGCTAAATGATAGTTTGGAACCAAATGGACCCCTATGGGTCTGTAACTCTGAGAGTGTACAAATGGAACCAAATGGACCCGTTGAGTTACAGACCCATTGATTTTACAATATAAATCGGGGGTCCCAGAGATAGAAATTACATTAAATGGGGGTCCGTAGACTAATGCATGTCAAACTGGGGGTCTTTGAAATTAAACTGGTTGAGAATCACTGCTAGAGCTGTCAAAATCTTCTCTTATGGGGGTCCCTGGCATATCATTTCCAAATGGGGGTCCGCGGGCTCATTGTCAATTGTCAATTTGGGGGTCCTTGACATGACAAAGTTTGGGAACCACTGTTATAGGGACCTCTAGGGCTCAGGCAAAATAGCGGCACTCCATCTTGAATGACTTCAGATGCTGCTGACGACAGCCGCTGGTCCACTGTGCGGACCAACCAGGCCAGATGCTCGACACTCCTCCCTCGATACATCTCTATGACGCACCACAGGAGTTAAAAATACCAGACCCCTTTCCTCCCCAGACCTCCCCCCCCCCCCCGCCCCCCCTCTCATTCCCTTCCTTTCCCTTTCACTCCATCTACAGTTCACGACATCATTGGATGCATGCCAAGACAAACGTTGACCGTGGTTCCCTTGCCGTCGCTTATTGCTGCAGAGCTTGCGGTTCCATTCAGGTTCAGACCATGTTGAACTTTGGCTAGTCCTTCAGCTCCAACAGGTAGTGGCAGACCTCTCAGGGGGTGATGCTGTGATGTAGCAGGGTTCTGAATTTTAAGAAGATGCACTCCCACTCCACTGCAACACAAGGCTCAGAATGCAAAGCGCATTTATTAGGCTAGAAATCCGAGTCGTTTTCTTCGCTTTCGAAATGACTTGAATAATAACAGTCTGTCCCGAAGCCTCCGAGGATAGGATATAATACAGCCCGACAGGATTTGGTTAGTACTGTGTATTCAAGACATGAACCAAACTAAGAGAGAACACAAAGTCTCTTTGCAATTTCCCCCCCCCAAGCCATGATGTGCCGCAAGCAGATCACAGAAAGAATATGAAATTAAATCAGCAAAATAAATGAAATCGCGACAACCCCGAACCATAAGCTCAGTGGTCAGGCTCTCTAAATATAGCATGGGATAAACTGCACTGACCTCTCATTTTGTTTCCATCTGGCATCTGTGCTCTGAGTCTGAACTTCTCTCTACCTTTCTATTTGCTGACGTTCAGTGGTGGACAGTACATTTACTAAGTACTGTAGTTAGGTACGATTTTGAGGTATTTGTACTTTACTTGAGTATTTCCATTCCCAAATACTTTTACTTCTACTCCATTAGACCTACCCATCTTTTGGATCCAAATATTGTGCTTTTACGCCACTACTGTACATTGATTTGAAAACTTTAGTTACTATAGTTACTATAATAGTTTCGTTACTAAATTGTGTAGATTTTGATTGATGCATTAACCACTTCTTCAGCCCTATATACCATACATTGCGGCCATTTGAACATAGCCGATCTACAAGCTCACAATGCGTTGCGATGCGACGCATTGTGAACTTGTAGATCTGCTAATTTAAGAGATTTTTATACATTTGAAAACTTGACATGGGATCTTCTGCACAATGAGTACTTTTACCTTTGGTACTTCAAGTACATTTTCATGCCAATATTTTTGTACTTTTTACGTATTAAGTATATTTTGAATTCCGCACTTTTATTTTACTTGTAACGTAGTAGTTCTACATTGCAGTATTGATACATGCAAGTACTTTTTCCACCAGTGCCAGGCCACAGGCTATAGTGGGCTGAGGCCACACAGCCCAGAATGCTACGCCAGTGGTTCCCAAAGTGGGGTCCGGGGACCCCTAGGGGTCCTTGAGGGAGTTCCAGGGGGTCCCCAGCTAAATGATAGTTAGGAACAAAATGGACCGTTATGGGTCTGTAACTCAGAGAGTACAAATGTGTACACTCTCAGAGTTAAATTAACATTGATTTTACAATATAAATTGGGGTCCCAGTAGAGATAGAAATGCCATTAAATGGGGGTCTGTAGAGTAATATGCATGTCAAACTGGGGGTCTTTGAAATTAAACGGGTTGAGAATCACCGCTAGAGCCATACAATTCTTCTGTTATGGGGGTCCCTGGCATATCTTTTTCAAATGGGGCTAATAAATGTCAATTTGGGGGTCCTTGACATGAAAAGGTTTGAGAACCACCACTGTGCACTGCAAAGTGGAGACCGCGCCACGCTTACCCCCTTGGCACTCACATCACGATGACATCACTTCCTGTCATTGTACTGAGTGCGTACACATGCACGGCCTATATAGCAGACGAACAGACGGCCACTTCCCCATCAGGTCCGTCCGTCTCCCCCCCCACCCCCCCCCAAGAAAAACACAGCGCTTACAATTAGAGGAAAACATCATTCTAAAAGAATGAGACATTTCCAGGGAGAATTATGAGCCGAGACGTAATATACCCAAGCATTCAGGATATGTGAGTATAGTAGTTTGGTGCAAGTTAATGAATCGAAACAGTCTGACAGTGAGCCAAAGCATGTGTTGGATGGGACTGCTACATTAGAACCTTTCTATAATCAAAACCAGGAATTTGAGTAAGTATTTAAAGGTAGTGTACGTGATTTTCTTTAGTTAAAATAAGTGTTATAAAGCTCTATATTGTGATAGTACTCACTCATTGCTTGTTTGTTGCAGTAACAGGAGTCTCCATGTCTCTCCGACTTTGAATTAAACGGGAAAATGCTTTTTCAGAAACCGAAAGTGAAACTGAAACTGGGGATACCAATTTTATCCAATCAGGATAAAGAACACAGTCAGCGTAATGATTCAAGGGTGAACATCTCTAAGGCCGCTGGTATCTGAGGATCCATCAAGTCGCAGGCGCAGAGAACATATGTGACCAGAATTGCCTGCCATCGCACAACCACCAGCTTTTCACCAGAGGAGAAAAACTTTATTTTTTGTTTTTATCCAAAATGAGTTAATAGCACAGGCAGACTCTTCACATACTAGAGCATGTCTGAAATAAGTGTCAGAGCTGAAATTGACATGTAAATATGAAATAAATGCTTAAACATGTAGCTAGGTGTAATGTCCACAGAAGTGAACCTTTCAACTTCAAGCCTGTTTTCTCTCTCTGCAAGACATTACTCTATAAGCCATAACTGGTGGGTCAAACTGAACAACCAATATGTCAATTTCACATTTCATATTCATATGACATGAAAGAAAAACGAAAATTAAAAAAGATCCAATGGCAGTCCCTCAGTCAAATTTGGCCACATATGCCAACACACAGTGGTGCGTTACACATACATTCTAGTTTATTACACACATCACAACACAGAGTAATATATACAGTAGGACAGTGGATCTATAACGTCCTATAGTAGATTATGGAAACCATGATAAGAACAGAATGAGCAGGATCACGCTTGCATCTCTTATCATAGTCTGTCCCTCTGATGCAGTCATTAATATGTCATCATGTCATGGTTATCAAATATGCTTATCACTGAGTCAGGCAGCTGAGGCCGTTTGTATAACAGTCAGGATACAGATTAAACAAGTGGAATTGTAATGACACAAAGAAATGAGCAGACAAAATTGGAACTGGAAGACTATACTATAAAAATTAAGCTCATATAGCTACTCTCTCCTGATTGGCTGAAATTGTGTCACCTACCTGACAATGTATTACTATTTTATGTTTATTAGAGAGCTGGACAGACAGGAAGGGAGACCTATGTTACTGAACAAACACGTATACCTGTAGCTATATAGCCTACTCACATAGGTACTGTATGTAGCACTGCCCCTTTAAGGTTGGTTTGAGGCCTTATGTTTGTCCAGAAGCCTGATTTGAGTGTTTGTTGGGAGGCAGGTGTACAGCCTTGGTAAGAAAACCTCAAACAAATGTTGATGCTTTGATATTTACTTTTTATTACATGGGGATATATTTTAATTAGTGACATCACACACGGCAGGTGTGGTGTTTTGTGAGGGGCCGGGAGCGGAGTCAGTAAAGATTATAGGGGGGGGAAGAGGGGTTTTGACATGGGGGACAATGTTAGTCACCATACTTAGCCTAATTTACCCTCTGTATTTCCAGAGTCTTAACCATATTCAGTGGGAGCCTTGAGTGTATACTGACTGGGTTAATTAGTCTGGGTAGGTTTTGGTGTGGGTACTCTGCGTGTAGGCTGGTGCACAGGCATCTAGTATTTATAACATTACATTTTATAGTCACTTTACAGTATACCATAATACAAACTGGCTTTATACAGTATGGATATGGGACTTGTTGACACGATATGGTATGATGACAGATGTAGTGCAAAAGATCCAAGGCAAACCGTGAAGGGGAAACTATAAACTACACATACTGTAACACTAAATAAAATAAATGTAATGAAATTGAGCTGAACTCAAATCGCATAGTGTGTTATACGATATAGTTGTAGGCGCCGAGGGAAATGCTGCCGATCTGCAGTGGACAGACAGACAGACAAACAGGCAGCGTGCCGTGACTGAGGAAGTGTATCACAGAATGAAACGCACAAAGCAATTCATTTTCCAAATATCCTGTGTGTATTCTGGATATAATTTGCAGCCAAATCGCTTCCGATCGCTGCACACATGAACAAAGAAAGTCCCAAACAGTCCTGTGCAATTAATGAAAGATTTCTCTTTCATTGGCGCACATTTTATGTGTAACAAATGTTTTTATTCTCTTGGCGATTGACTCATATTTGTTGTATTTTGTGATTTACTGCAATATGTTTGTTCGTGTGCGTAGTTTGTAATAGGGTAGTAATCCAGACAGAGTACAGCATCTTGCAATGGGTCTGGTCCACAAGATTCGCTACACCACCCATGTACCTGTCTAAATACTTCCTTAATGTCAACGAAGTTCACACCCACAACACCAGAGGGAGTTCAACAAACCATGTGCAACCCAGATTCGGCACAACCAAGAGACTAAATTAATTTTGCTTTATGCCACCAAAATGTGGAACGCCCTACCAACAGTCATTAAGACATGCGAATCCCTTAATTGACTCCTTCAAACTGCTCTCATATGGACGGCTGCAATTCAAAACTGGCCCCCATAAAATCTGAATCCCCCACCCACCCCTTTCCCCGTATATGTTTATTTTTATTTCCCTTTTCACATTAATGTGACGTCAAAACCATCAAACTATTTTAGTATGTTTTCCCCTCTACAAGCTTTCTGAGCTTGTAGATACATTTTCTAACGTCCCCCCCCATAATGTGGATGCTGGGGTTAAGTGGTTAACTATGATAAATTGTCAATTATACATGCATGAAGTGTGACTATCTGATGATTAGGTGGCTTTATTAACCTATAACACTCTATATAGGCTACTGTACTTCATCGACCGGGGTCTCCCAGGGGTCTATTGGCTATTTTCACCAAATCGCTTTACCGAAAATGGCAGATTCACAAGCTCACAACGCATTGCGACGCGTTGTGAGGTTACAGTTCACCTAATATGACATGTCCATATTAGTGATGCTAGGGTTATTGTGGTTAAGATTGGTCTAATTTTGCACCTGATCCATTTCTCACACTGATACGTGTATATGTAACGTGACACTGGTGAGTGATATTTTATACACAGGTTACGGTTAGAAGCGTGTTCACTGATAAGTCTGGGGATCAGTAGGGGGTTGTGCACCACCTCACACTTTCAAAACATAGCCTAGTTATATAGCTTAAATGGCTTTTAGTAATGCATCTTGACTTAAAACCCATAACTAGGCTATTTTTGAACTTGGTGTGAGGTAGTGCAACTGGCTCCAGAGGACTTGCACGGACAGACCTGAATACAGTAGAAAATGTTAATGTCCCTATCTCATCTTGCAACTACTGTGTAGCAGTTGCGTGGGAGAGTGATAAAGCCACACCACAATAGCTGATGACAGACCAAGGAAGCAAATCAAAGTATCAAACGCAGACTATAAAGTACATACATACCATATCCTGGAAGAACAATTGCTCTGCAATTGCCATTGGCTAGTGCGTTGTCAGGCCAACCGGTTGGCCAATGCTGTAACTGTATCAGTCGCGTGCTGACTGTAAACAAGGCCCCTGATAATATAT
The DNA here is from genome assembly GCF_951216825.1 of Electrona antarctica. Taxonomy (NCBI): domain Eukaryota; kingdom Metazoa; phylum Chordata; class Actinopteri; order Myctophiformes; family Myctophidae; genus Electrona; species Electrona antarctica. The sequence continues at coordinate 20,014,473 of NC_136791.1, read as the reverse complement.
ATGTGACACGTCTCTTAATCGAAATCTCAGCCGGTTGTCTTCTCCACATCTCCATATATTCACCACAGCACTCCAAATCTCCTCTTAGCACTATTGTCTTGTACTTGTGTCTGGGCTCGCTGTTCTGAAAGCTTTTCTAATATTTGGGACTTATTCAAATGAGCTCCCCTCCAAAAGCTCCAATGAATATACATGAGGTCCCCGGAGCGTTGGATCACTCTCGTTTCTCGTACAGAAAACCCAGTGTGCTAGTGCAGCTACAAGCTCCTTCTAGTCTCCCTGGCTGGCACACTTATACCATGTCCTTACATCACAGTAAAAAATAAATACAAAATAAAAACGCTTCCAGGTGAACCTGAAGTGGGCCACGACGATATCTGAGTTATTTTTTTTAATTGCTTTTAAATAATGTAACTCATGCACCGCATCCGATTGAACTATATGAACTCTACTTGACTCTTGCTCCATTTATGGAGCTCCCAAAGCCATGCCAGTATTCCCGTTTGTAAAAGCGCTACTCTGCCATATATGCCTTTTAGATCACTGTGATCTTCAGCCATACAGCTAGCTGTTGTGGATGATCATCCCTGACACTGACTGTTGGTTTTTGTTGTGCTGTTCCCACACTGTCACGTCAAGAGGCGGCAAGAAAGCGCCTATAGAGCAGGCGTGCGTCTCTTCCTGGTTTATAAACAGCTGGTGGGTGGAAATGACGCTCACGCACGGCTTCAACTTGTAGCGGCGGCGGCGGTACTACATACATTTATAGAATAAATATACAGACACAATGTTTTGTTTTGGGGTTTCACAGCACATAATCCTTGTCGGCTGTGTTGTGGCAGGATATAATTTAGGCTATTATGTACTCATTGTACTGTATAATACTAACTAGGCTGTATATGTTGTAACCGGCAGGATGCAGTATACGTACAGTATACAGGCTGTGTGTGTGTGTATGTTTGTCTGCTGTTGCTAGTGAGTTGTGACAGGGTACAGTGTACAGTACCGTATGTGGCTCTTCAACCTGGTTGGGCTCTTGGTCTTCTTTCTTTCTTTCTTTCTTTCTTTCTTTCTTTCTTTCTTTCTTTCTTTCTTTCTTTCTACCTTTACTTACTTCTACTCAAAGCTTATGGTGTCTCTCTCAACCTGCTCCACAGGTACACGAGCCAGGGTGATGATGACCTCAGACCCCCAAGCTCAGCTTCTTCTCAACCCTGCAGTCAATTCTCCTGTGACATGCTGTGAATGCTGGACCTTAGAGCCTGCCTTAAGTCCCTGACCACTGCACAGAATGCTATGTGCAGTACTAAACATCCAAGGCTGAGTGAGAAGATGGCAGCCAGGAGAATGAGGCTGGTCGGTGCCATTGATACTCGGAGGAAAGTACTGGCCAGCTAGCCAGATGTATGGATGATGGAGATGACTGGAGACGCCGTTGAAGGTCTCAAACTCATGAAGTCAAGTAGATGACTCAACTAGAAGGCTCAAGACGGTAGGAACTTTGTTTTTTGCTTCTTTGCTGCTATTGCTTGTGTTGTAGTATGCTGTGTGTATACTAGTGTGATTCAAGCTGGTGTACTATTACTGTCATTTTGGGACCCAATGACTGGGTGGCAATGAAACATGTTCAGTAACTGTTCAGTCTACAGTACCACACTGTTGTGACGAAAAGGGAGTTGAGCCTGAAGGCAAAGCTCTCTGTCTATCGAGCTATCTTCGTTCTTACTCTCACCTATGGTCATGAAGTGTGGGTCATGACCAAAAGAATAAGGTCGTGGATACAAGTGCCGAAGTGAGTGTCTGGCATCTCCCTTAGAGATAGGGTGAGAAGTTCAGTTACGTGAGAGAGACTCTGAGTAGAGTCGAAGCTTCTCCGCTTGGAAAGGAGCCAGCTTTGGTGGTTCGGGCATTAGAATGCCTCTCGAGCGTCTCCCAAAGGAAGTCCTTGATGCACGAGACTCCGCGTGTATATGTGTATATCTCCAAACTGGCCTTGGAACGCCTTGGAAGTTACTAATGTTGCTCTGGAGAGGGAAGTCTGGAGCTCTCTGGTAGAGCTGTTTCCCCTGCGACCAGACTACAAATCAGTGTTGTTTTTGGCAACAAATTTCTATTTTAGTTTAGTCATAGTCTTTGGAATGAAACAGTGAGGCTTGTGAAGCCACGCCCGAGCGAGCCAATAGGTCAGCGAGTGAGTCCAATAAGTTGGCAAGTCGTGGTGGAGGCAATAGGTTATCACCTGTTAATTGAGAAATGTAGTTGGCGGTCACTTCGTCGCCCATGATTTGCATACGGCTGGCTTGGCAATGACTCTCAACCCCACTGACTTGAGGCGTGCGTGTGCGTGTGTGCGTGTGTGTGTGTGTGTGTGTGTGTGTGTGTGTGTGTGGGCGGGCGTGTGTGTGCGCGACTGTGCGCGTGCGTTTCACGTGTGCAAGGTTTGGTTGCATGCCCACGCATTAACATTAACAAGCTGAGACAATACCGTAAAACCTTTCATACCTCAGCACCTTTCCAGCTCGACTACAGTAAATATTACAATGCGTTTACGGGGCCCCCGACTGCGGTCTCGTATAACGGAATTGGCAAGAAGAAGTATAGAAAGCAAGATTTGAGCGAGGGATTTAACCACTCTGAGAGCCCACGCAAAACTGCCCAAAAATCACTTTCACCTAGAAAATCCATTCACATTTTTTATAATTCAGCTGACTGTGGAGACACATGCTGGAACTTTTCTAGTTTGAGTTATTTAATTTAAACGCCAAATGCATTCTCAATGGCGAAAACACAAACTTTGGCACCATGTATTAAAAAAAATCATTGTTTTAATTTTTTTTATTAAAAATAAAAAAATAAAAAAAAATATATATATATATATATTTTTTCAAAGACGTCCACAGACGTCTTGGGCTCTGCCCGTGCGGTAATACCAAAGACGTCCACAGACGTCTTGGGCACAAAATGCGTTAAACGCTAGTACACCACATTTCTTTGCTGAAAAAAGCCGATCTACAAGCACACACAATGCGTCGAACGAGCTTGGAGATCTTGTGCTTTGGTAAATTCTCCCTTTGCTTTGGTAAATCCCCCCCCCCCTGGAATAGGGATTCTAGGGTTCAAGTGGTTAAGTATTTATATTGATCAATACATTTGCATTTTGATTGAAGACCTCGGCCTCACTTAAGCATGATGAAGATGTCTGGAGACCTGATGCTCATCATGTGTGATATGTTATTTTCCTGCTTGCAGCGATGCAACATATTTTGGATACCGCAGGCGTGTGTGTTGGTGTCTCTGTGTGCACAAGTGTGTGCAGTTACTTATTTTGTACATGTGGGAATAATCAATTGGGCGCCCCACACACTCGCAATCTAACATGTGCCTGCGTGTGCATTTACTTCAGTGTTGTCAAATGTTTTGAGTATGTGTATGTTAAGTATTAGTATTTTTTGGATACTCATTACTTTCACTTTCACTATATTTCAACGGCAAAATATATGAAAAAAAATAAGATTTTTATATTGTAGTTGATTTTTCTTTGTGTGTCTTGAACACTTTTTAAAACAAAGTACAAATATGACAGAGCTACTCTGACATGCAGCGAGTAATATTTGACCATGAGTATCTATACTTTGACTCAGTAGTAGGCCTACTTGAGTACTTTGTCTCCCTATGAATATCGTACATGTGTATACCCTATTGTGCTGAATATAAGACTGCGTTGTTTTCCAATGGAAATATCCCAAAAAACAGGATCATATTATAATCGGGGACTAGACTATTTGACATTCAATGTTCATTTTTCCACAAATGAGTTTTGAAAAATGGGGGTCGTCTTATAATCAGATAATTATTGGCACAATACAGTGTCGGTATATGCCTGTGTGTGTGTGTGTGTGTGTGTGTGCGCACACACATGACATGCATTTAAACACGCATGCATCTGGATGGTACGCCCCGCCGTTACACGGTGGATTGTGTGTAGTGTTTATATCTTGTTCTTAATTGGAGTGAACGCTACAGCTCTGTAGGGGATTTCATGGCTGTGTAAACATCGTACATCATGATTCAGTGAGGTGAGGCGAGCGCAGCCCCACCGGCGGCTGCCACTTCTCACTTAGATCACTGGCATGGATGCTAACAGCTGAGGGTTATGCATTCAACCAGTGGTGTAAGTGCATTTGACTCAAGTTGACGTATACTTTTCACAATTTCATGATAGATAGATAGATAGATAGATAGATAGATAGATAGATAGATAGATACTTTATTAATCCCCGAGAGGAAATTTAAGTGTTCCAACAGCAACAGGCAGCCACATTACGCAGCACCAAAAAAACAATTGTACTTTTAGAGGCAAATAGGGTACTTTGTTACTACCATTTATTTGACAGCTAGTTACTTTGCTGAGTATTATCAATTAATATTATTATTAACCCAAACTCTTACAATAGCACATCTACAAGCTTACAATGTGTCACGATTAGCTGGTTTGAGACAAATTTGGAACTCAAGGTTCCAAATTAGTTTTTCCCCAGAGCAAGCAGGCATGCTCTATTCATGGGCTCAGTGGTACAAATGTCAGCACTGTACATTTTGTACAATCTCGTTTACCGTGTCCAAAACCTAAGCACTTCTTCCATCACTGCATCCAACGGTGGATGTTAACCCATTCTGGGCGGGAAGTTCCGGGAACCCCATTTTGTGTTTTAAGCATTGTTTTTAGGCATGTTATACTTTAGCTATTGAAAAATAGCAGATCTACAAGCTCATAGCGTTGCACCGAGTGCCGTGCTACGAGCTTGTAGGTCTGCTATTTTTAAAAGATCGTGAAAATGTGGCGCAAATCTTTGACTATATATTCTTTCAGAGCGAATGCTTCTGGGGGTGTCCCTGGAACAACATATTTTCAGATGGGGGTCGGCGGCCTATTACATGTAATTTTTGGGGTCCTTGACATAAAATATTGAGTACCACTGATATAGAAACATAGGTATTTCAGAAAACTGTCATGATTTAGAAGACTTTATTTTTTTTTTTTTTGACGTCAGCCCTAAAGAGGTGGATGAGAGAAGCACTTTGTGATCTCTCTGTGGAACCCACTCTGGAATAGCCCGCAGCAAGAGTTCATACATATGGAATGAGTTACTTAAAGTTTAAACCACTTACTTAAGATATATACTTTGTCGTCGGACAAACTGTGAAAGTAGCCAACCGAAATTGGCTATTTTCACTATTTTCAAATTTAAAAGAAACATTTTTTTCATCAAATGGAAAAGAAAAAAAGGAAAAGAAAATCCCAAATCCCCAAATAGGGACACCAGGGTTAATGTGTTTAATGTAGATGTTAGGTTTAATCAAACGTACATGTTTTATTAAGGTGTCTAAATCTCGGTCTTTTTTTCACCGGAAGAAAAAATACTTTTAGTTACTCCATTGCGCCCTCTATACGGATATTGCCAAGAGAAAAACGGTTAACCATAGACACGATTTTTCCTTCCGTTGAAAACAAATCCCTTTCTGGCCAAAAAGTGCATTTTATACATGTGGTGGGTGGCTCAGAGTGCTTCCACCGCGGAAAGTAGGCTTTCTAAACACACAAGCCGTCTTTGTATTGGTCAGTAGCAAAAACTTTATTTTTATTTTCGCTAAAGTCAAGAGGCTGTGCTGGTCTACATTTCATGCGAGCGCAGGAAGTCGAGACAAGGCAAAACAAGCAAAGGCATTAGAGCTATAGGCAATTCTAATAGCAGGTGATTATCATAAAATGTCAATGATGAGTGGTCTCATATATGGCAAAACATGCCTAAAATAGAAATATGCTGCGCAAATATAGTTGAAGTAGCAGGATGAAGTATGCGGCTTCTGTTACCAATGTCATCTCCAATCTTAGAGTGGTGCAGTCTCTGTAATTTGCCCAAACTTTCCCAGTC
>NC_136791.1:19956040-20006040 GCF_951216825.1 Electrona antarctica | reverse complement strand
AGATTTGTACAACATTTTGAAACTTCTGGAGTTGTACGCTTTGTGTGTGTGTGCATGCGTGCGTGTGGTGGTGTAGCCCATAAGTCAGGAACCTCTCTGCTGTTTTCATAGCGTGAGGTTGTTACAAGTAGACCGCAAACCTTCATACTGTGTGTCACTGTCAGCCAAGGAAGCATTGTATTTTGGCCCGACGGTTGAACCCAGCCTCCCCTTAGACTCAGGGAGGACACTCTATAACCGCTATAGGCCACTGAGCTGGTTCCGCTATGGGTAAAACATAAAAAGAAATGTGCTTGACTCTACTTTAACAGTGTCTTGCTGCGTCACTGTGGGCACACACATGTCACCATTGGCACAAAGGCTATAGGGTTGGTGTTGTCGTCAGTGCAAGGCAAAACAGACTACTGGGCATAATTCATATGGTTTATTTCCATAACGAGGGAGAATCATTCATGATTGAAATCTGACTCATTTCAATATCTCAATATAGTCCATAAAGCCTCATAAGGCCCAACAACCACATCTCATTCGTCTCTAGTCTACACTATACGGTATACCCTCCTGTGAGGCTTGCCTAGCTAAATTGCCTCACCTCTTTTATTCATTTCATATAAGAAGGCATAAATCACACGGGTCATTTATATTTCATTACAGTTTTTGTATTAATATTTAATGCTGGGTTTATCCTCGGTTGCATGTGGTGTCTCGCACCAGGTTTTTGCCTTGTGAGCTTGTATTGTAGGCCCTAAACCATATGATGACTGTCAGTGGTGGAAAAAAGTACTCAATTGTTTTACTTAAGGAAAAGTACCAATACTGCAATTTAGAACTACTTCGTTACAAGTAAAAGTACGGAATTGAAAAGTATCGGCATCAAAATGTACTTAAAGTAAAAGTAAAAGTACTCATTGTGCAGAATGTACCATTTCACAAGTTCAAAATGTGTACAAAATCTATTGAAAATAGCAGATCTACAAGCTCACAATGCGTCGCGTTGCGACGTATAGGGTTGAAGTGGTTAATGTATGTTTTCTAATCAAAATTAAAATATCGGGGGCACGGTGGCACAGTCGGTATAGTCGCCTCACAGCTAGAAGGTCCTGGGTTCGATTCCCGCTCGGGACGCTGTGGGCGCTGGCGGCGTGTCCTCTCCTCCGCGCCATCAGTGCCCATACCCGAGGCAGGGTTGGCGAAAGGGCCTTTCTGTGTGGATTTTGCATGTTCTCCCCGTGTCCCCTACGGTAGGTAGGTACCCTCACAAAACACATGCAGTAATCCTGGTCTCTAAACTGCCTCCCCCTGGCCTCCCGGGGTGCCTGATGGAGGGGAAAGGAACTGGTTGGAATAACGTGTTCCTTCCATGCGCTACGTCCAACCAGGGGAAACTCCCCCCTGTCAGGTGTAAAGGAGCGACTTGGACACTCATGCATGAAGGAAGCATGAGTTCAAGTCTGTTGCTCTCCCTAGGTTGGCGGAGGGTGAGTATGCCCAGGATCACATTAGATAATTGACACAGGGGTGAAAATGGGTTACAAAATCGTGGGATAAAATCTCCAAAGTAACTAGTAACTAAAGTTTTAAATTAATTGTAGTGAAGTAAAAGTACAAATTTTGGCTCTGAGATGTAGTGGAGTAGAAGTAAATTTATTGGAAATTAGAAATACTCAAGTACAGTACAAATACCTCAAAATTGTACTTAAGTACAGTACTTAAATAAATGTACTTAGTTACTTTCCACCACTGGCGACAGTTCTGTGGACACACTGGTTGAGCAACAGTGACATATCCTCCACAGCAGCTCAAACCCCAACCAACTGACAAGGGGAGCGAGCGGTTGGTGGAAACTTGTTTGCAGATGAAAAAGAGCCCTCTCTCACACAGAAGGGCTCCCCAGTCGAACATTTTCCAGGGTCAGTGTCACATCATATCCGCCCGTCTCTTGCTTGTTAGAGTTTGCTGAAGGAAGAGGCTTGAAATGCACATCACAGAGAGAGCTGTTCCTTTGAGATCTCCCTCCGCGCTGTCTCCTGTGGCGCGCAGGGGTTGGAAGAAGGAAGCCGAAACCTCAAACCTAGCTGCTCTTTTAGTCACACAGGGATGAAGTATACTCAAGACGCTGCATGGCGGTGACAATGAGCGGCGGGCGGACATTGTCTTTATGTATCATGTGTCAGTCAGTGGCGCCGGTGTGAATTTCAATGGCGACGTGCAAAATTAATCGGGGACATGCGGGGGGCTCCTGAGGATTCACACAAAAGTGAATAAGATCACGTGCAACATCACATCGCTTCATGATCTGGGTTAGACAATAAGATCGGCTGCTGCTGTGTGTGTGTGTGTGTGTGTGTGTGTGTGCGTGTGCGTGTGCATGTGTGAATACTTATTCTCTTTAAAACACATTGAGAGCCCACGCTTAACTGCCCAAAATCACTTTCACCTAGAAAATCCATTCACATTTTTTATAATTCAGCTGACTGTGCAGACACATGCTGGAACTTTTTGCTTTGAAATGTTTTATAGTTTCTGAGTTATTTAATTTAAACGCCAAATGCATTCTCAATGGCGAAAAAAACAAACTTTGGCACCACGTGTTAAAAAAAAAAAAAAAAAAGTGTTTTGATTTTTCTGATTTTTTTTACTAAAAAAAAAATTAAAAAAAAAAAAAAAAAAAAACTTTTTTTTTTTTTTCAAAGACGTCCACAGACGTCTTGGGCTATGCACGTTGCGCAATACCCAGGACGTCCACAGACGTCTTGGGCACAAGATGTGTTAACCCGGTCGATGCCAAACTTTGCACACACACTCCCTGGATGCCAACGATGAACCTCTGCCCCACATTTTCCAGAACGGCCTGTTATAGCGCGACCATGAGGCAGCTTTTCACATTTTTTACCTAAAACTACACCGATCTGCGTGAAACGCTGCATGCACACTCCCTAGGGGCCAAGGACAAACCGTTGACCTGCATTTTCCGCATCTGCCTTTTATAGCGCCACCAGGAGGCCGACTTTTGTAAAACACATTTTTTTATATTACTCCTCCAGATTCTGTCCAAAAATCTCACAAATCGTTACACAGTATCTCTATGGTCATGTGCTCTAGTCGGATCTGTCCGATATTTCATATTCCATCCTAATTGGCTATAATTAGCTTTCACAGTTTGCAAGATTGCCCCGTTTTGAACAAAAGCCTCAAATCATGAACGCAGCATGCAATTTACGTGAAATCTTTCACACATTTTCTTACTAGGCTGAGGAATATATCCCACCCTTTTCACATTAGCCTGTTATAGCGCCACCAACAGGTTGATTTTTACAAAACACATTTTTGGAACAAAATGCCTCAAAAACATGTTTATATTAATCCTAAACATTTTGCCAAACATCTCACACAGTCCTATCCTCCTGGTGCAGACCTGTGCCCAGAAGGGCACTTTTTCTAGTTGCATATTGCTTCTGGACAGCATGCACCCAAGAGAGAAAAAGACAAATAGAGGAGTGTTAGCTCTAATGCCTTCAATAGAGCTATGCTACTCTTGTCTTCCTGCGCTCGCATGAAATGCAGACCAGCCTCTCGACTGTAGCGAAAATAAAGTTTTTGCTACTGACCAATACAAAGGCGGCTTGTGTTATTTGAAAGCCTACTGTCCTTGGTGGATGCACTCTGAGCCCCCCACCCACTAGAGAACTGCGGATGAGCTTTTTTGTCACCCTAATCCGCCCGTACATATTAATGATCCGCCCGTTATCCGACCGCATTAATTAATTAATCCAATTTATATATCCGCAACCACCCGAAATCCGCTGCAGGGATAGCCAATCTACAAGCTCACAACGCGTCGCTGGCTCGCTGCGACGCGTTGTGAGCTTGTAGATCGGCTATTTATAAGTTGTGTCACTCACCACTGCCGACAGTTCACCAAAGTTACGGTTGTATATTCCCATTTCCATGGCAACAAGGCTGCCGTCCGTTCAGTCAGTCACGTTCGCACATCGCAACGAACGTCTTTTCATGTGGCATATATCCAGCCCTCGCTCCCATGCAGTCCCATGGCACCGAGTCCCACGCCAAACTTATATTCTTCCCTTCTGTTTCAGTTAGTTGTAAGTTTCTTTCATACTCTCAGCTGCCTGTTAGCCTAGCAGCTAGCAGCCCACTCGTTGTTGTGGTCCTTCTTAGCCAATATAGGCGTCTAATTTGTGCCTGATGGAAAATATTAAAATACTACTAACGCACGCATGCTGAGATTTTGTGCCTTTTAAAAAATATATTATAAGACTATAGATAGATATCATTAATTTATTTCCGTTTTAAAAGTTATAAAGCCTATAGATAGATGGCTGCCATTCATTTATTATTTCCAGCATTATTTCACCCGCGGTTTATCCGATATTAATTTATAATATATTGAATTGACCCTAATCCACCCTAAACTGCGGTTCACCCGCGGCAACCGCGGCTAAATCCGCCACCCGCTGGTCTCTACCACCCACACATATAAAATGCACTTTTTGGCCAGAAAGGGATTTGATTTCACCGGAAGCAAAATCTTCATGTCTATGGGGTTTTCTCTATATCGGTAGAGAGTAACAAAGTATTTTTTTTCCGGTGAAAAAAAAAATCCCTTTCTGGCCCAAAAAGTGCATTTTGGGCTCAGAGTGCATTGGTGAGTAGCGAAAACGTTCTTTTTATTTTTGAGAGGCTGGTCTGCATTTAATCTAATGAATGCATTAAAGCTATGGACCAGAGCTAGAGTAGTGTGTGTGTGCGTGGAGACCATTACAGAGCAGATCATGATGGATAAGATCACAGACATATTGGTTATAGCACTTGTGCCGTCAAATTAAAAGCCTTCCAGTGTTTCATACATGCCATACTAGGTTTTAACCTTGCCTTGATTAATAATGTACTGTAGAACTCGCATGCAGTGCACAGCTTTACATAGTTTGGACTGTCCATTCTTCACGTCAGTGAGCAGTGCACGTGCACGCTAATGTCACTGTCGATTTACGGAGCCATCTGGTTACATCTGTACACTCGGAGTGAGTTAAAATGACACTGAGGGCTTGGTTCTTGATTCTGGAGATGCTATTCCTGCCACCCAATGGCAATGCAGTGTCTCCAGTCTGAGCTATGACTCATCATGACTTATCTCAGTGAGCAGTGGGGGGGAGAGAGAGAGAAGGAACAACTGCATAAACATGGGCTTTGCGATGTGCCACCAGGTCACAACTATCGCTCCATAATGAGAAAAAAAACACACACAAAAACACACCTTTGCTAGATGAAAAGAGCAATGTGGACAGACAGACAGACAGACAGACAGACAGACAGGCCTAACATCCTGTAGGACGAAAGCTTGGCATCCACAGCTAGCTCCCATGCAGTGCCTCACAGCTATTTGACCATTATAATCTTCGAGAGGAAATAAATACACAGGCAAAAATTACATTTTGCCTGTACTGGCCATTCTGTAGACTGTAACACATCTCTCTCTACTGAAAATATTAGCCGCCAGGATTAGATAGAAAGCGGCGTCTGCTAACAATGTGCACAGAGCAGACTATTATTCACATGCCAGCCTTTTCACTCATGAAGGAAGAGCAAAATGGCCGCCGTCGGCACCGTGTGAAAATGGTCAATACGGGGCCATACGCGTGGTAGCCTAGTGTTCAGTGATATGTTCCAATTAAATCATGGTGGATAATGTCCATGGATAAAATAATCTGGATGGAGACATTGAAGAATAATTGAGGCAGTTTCCCATGTATGACAGTAGGCTATATTCCAATCGAGCATTCACCAGGCAGCTGTGAATGCACGTCATCTATGTTCGTGTACAGCAGGGCATCGCTGTAAAACAACATTCACACCTCAATGAAAATGTTCTTGAAAAATGTGTTAAATAATACCTACTGCCGTCCCTAAATGCATGTCTGCAGACAGACGGACGAGCAGGCAGACTTGATCGTTAGCAGCAGCACATGCACAGCGGTGTTATCACTGTGAACGCTTGTTACGTAAACAAGCCCCAATCCTGCTTCCAATTTTAGTTCCAATTACACGGCTTTTGGAGGGCATGCGGAGAAACACAGATCTCTGGCTAGATTAGGGATCACTCCAGCGAGCCCAGCAGGCGCTCTCTCAATGGAAGCTAAATGGCGCTATTCCACTGTGACCTCGCACCGGGCAAAGCTAGGAGACATATGGAGGCACTGAGTGAAAGGTTGAGGGGACGGAGGGGGGGTTCAGGAGAGAGATAGGGCGGAAAAAGAACAATGGGTTGTGTGGTTCTATGCCCATGGGTCTCAGTCTGAAGTTGAACCGAAGTGAACATAGAGTTTGCTTAGTGCAGCAGGTCAAATGGCTGTAGCGTTTACTGGGGCCAGACGGAACAGTTTGCACTGTGCAGTGTAACAGTTCAAATGGCCAAACTTTGTAAATGCAATAAAAATGTATAAAATGTATAGTTGAGTAGTGCAGTTTCTATAGGTTTATAGACTCAAATTTGCTCATTCCATTTCTTGATCCAATTTTAGTTTAGTATAGCCGTTCAAATAGTATATATAGTATATAGTTCAAATAGCCGATCTACAGGTACAAGCTCACAACGTGTTGATGTAGACCGGCTAGTTGAACAATTTTAATATGCTTTTCAAAATAGTATAAAAAAGAAGTTTAGGCATAAGGGGTTTAGCACTGACGGAAATATGGCCCCAAGTCTGTTTCTGTTTTCATTTCTGTCTAATAAAGTATTCAATCAATCAATAAATTCACAAGTGTTTCACCAACCATGCATGCACCCAGTGTTAAAGGCTCTCAGTTGAGCAGATATGTGATCCATATATAAATTGATTAAAATTGGATAAATAATTCCCCCCTGCCTGACATCATTGCTATCCCCAAATGGGGCTGATGTACCCCCACCACATTTGACACGCGTGGTCTGGTGGGCATACGAGTAGGCCAGGACCCTCACAGTATATCAAGGCACTCCTCTTTGCTTCATGTTTATAAAAAAGCTTTCTGTGGTTAACCCTGACCACAGGCTCTGGACGCATCAATAAAACACATGAGGACTGATGCATTTCTTGTATTTGCTCACAATTTCCTTGAGAGCAAAAAAAAACACACTTCAGTGCCATGCTTTGGTTTAACTGATTATCTAAACAATGAATATACTCAACCTGATGATTCATTCCTGTGATTCATTCCATGACTTTTGAGAGGATGCTGGCTATGGCTATGGGTCTATAATTATCCAGGCTATACTAACCTTTCCCGCTTTGTCCTTTGTAACTGGGACAAGCAATACTGATAGCATTGAGTCGAGTAGTATGCCATGGATCATAAAACCAGTCGGACTGATACAGAGTAACTGTCACCATATCGCCACAATATTCTCAGCTCCAGAAATTCCTTCAACAGTGCATGGTAAGGATGGTTTACTATTGCGCAAGCAGAGCGTGCAAGTACTGCGATCGGCTGGGTAATGTGTACAGTATGTATACATGTATGTCGGTGTACTCCACCGGCCAATCAGCGACCAGCATTACGTCACCGTCAACAGCCAATATGGGACCAACATTCTTGGTGACGTAACTAAGGTACGTTTCAAGGTTGGTATAAAGTTAATGCCAGTGGTGCGCACCTCATGGCGCGCTCTGCTTGCGCACAAGCAGGCCATACATGGCCTCTACTTGTGCGTAAGGCACAAGTTGGCGTCTCGACAGAGTGCATTCCTAGTTACGTTTGTAGTTGGGCTTGCCACCTTCAACCAAAGCAGCCACTATGTCATCATACAAGGAACAGAGGGCATCCTGCTCCACACTCTTAGAATTAGCACCCTTACACATAATAGCATCTGCAGGTGTTCATATGTCAGTAAATCCTCAGTTGACCAGTCCAGTTTACAAGAAGAGAACCAGCATTGCTGTCATTTTTTTTTTGCGGCTTACGCCTTTTATTGGTTTTTGAAGGGACAGACAGTAGGCTGACAGGAAACGGGAGAGAGATGGGGGAAGACATGCAGTAAAGGCCGTGTCGGGCTCGGGAGTCGAACCCGCGGCACACTGCGACTGGATTACCAGTCGGGTGCCCAGACGGTTACGCCACCGCCTGGGCATTGCTGTCATTTCTAACTATTGAACGGACCTCAACATTTATTGTGCAAGAGGTATATGAGCAGACACTGCAGTTGCTGCAGCTGCCCTAATACAGTGGTCAAGCCAGTTAGTATGCCAGGTTTCACTTATGTATGGAGGAGCCCTTTGGTTGACAGGATAAAATTATCTTCATATCTTTGGTGTTTACCAAACAATGAGTTACTTCAGTAATATCGGCATTCAAAACCCCAATAACATAATATGTTGCAAGATAATTATCTTGAATAAAAGCATTAATACAGGCAAGTCTATTATACATCTTCATTATCACGGGACTCATGGTGTATGTAGCCAAAATGCCATTGAAAAGTGGGACACAAATTAAGTTAGTGCAGCCCGACAACGCTTTATTCTCACTTGATTTAAGCACAGTGTCATTACTACTTCCCTGGGAAAGCAAACAAAGAGTCAATTGTGACAATGATTTACACATCATGTTAAACCAGATACTGTAGTAGACTGTCAAATTAGTGAGTTGAATACCAGATTCCAAAATGACTCGTAAGGTTTCATGACATCTACAAGTGTGTTCTTAACAACTCCCATGTGCTGATGCAACTGAAATGGTAAGAACTCTCTGCAGTAGTTTTGGTGCTACAGTTAAAGAAAACACGCTTGCTTAATTTTGGATCTTGCGATCAAAGAACACAAGGGATACAAATTTGACACACTACTCAGGGGTTTGGAAGAGTGCACAGTTGAGTTGTTTTCGCCAGTCAGATCGCCCTTTTCAAAGGGTTAGTTCAGATTTTTGCTTAAAGGGAAACGTCACCCTTTTTGCAAAACAAAATTATGTTAATGACGTTTAGAAGATTTAGAACACTTTCCTGGGGGTCTTTATGTGTGTAATATGTGGTTTTAGATATTTTAGATTTTAGCAGTGAGCCCAGTGTCTCTGATGTGATGGACACTGGGCCCACTTACTTCCTGGACTACATGTTGTCTCAGTAAGACAGCCCTCCCCCTATCCACAAGGAGGAGCAGTGCACCAAAGCATTGTGGGAATTGTAGTCCAGGAAGGAAGTGAGCCCAGTGTCGATGACATCAGAGACACTGGGCTCACTGCTAAAATCTAAAATATCTAAAACCACATATTACACACATACAGACCCCCAGGAAAGTGTTCTAAATCTTCTAAACGTAATTAACATATGTTTTTTTGCAAAAAGGGTGAAGTGTCCCTTTAAAGCTGTAGGAAATATTAATATTAATATAGTGGTTGCATAGGTGTTAATTGATATTCTGAGTCCCGCTGTGGGATTTCTGGTCTGGTGTAGTTCCAGTCATTTGGTGGGGGGCTGGGGGGGCCACTCATTAAAAATGAATGAATCCACAAAACTAGTGTCATTTGTATAGGCTCTTGTTGACCTATTTCTACCATATAGAGCAACTTCCGTTAAATTTTGACCGCTCTGTCACATGGAACAATTATTTGTGTCCAGTATCACTGCACCAGCAGCAGCACAAAACCAGGCAATCAATGAATACATCCTTTGCAACCAATATATTAATGGCAAGTATTTCCTACAGCTTTAAATCTGAACTATAACTACACTGCCAATGCCAATAGCCTGAGCTAATGTGTTAGGTTTCTGGTCTAGACAGGGGCGGGTCGCGGCAGAGATTTGCGCACGCCCTGATTGAATCTCATCGATCTGTGAGTCACCCCCGCCCCCCTCCCCTAGTGCAGCGCTATACGTCACATCATTTGGAGCGACGGCCACCCGGAAGGGTTGACTCCCACTTCTAGAACAGAGCGGCCAATGCGTTCCTCCAGGCTTTCATTTTTTTGCGCAGACGAAAATGAAAGCCTGGTACCGAGGCTACACTGCCAATGACAACATGCAGTGTTGAACGCCTATTTTGATTGGCTGATCACCCCATAGCGATGATTTGATTGGTTGAGCAAAGTACATATTGAGGATAAAAAGTGCAGGGCAGAAAAGTGAGGATGCCAAAAGTGTTATTGGGCCGGAATGACATTTGTGATGATTTGATTGGCTGAGCACGGAATGTGTTGTATGAGCATGTATGATGATAAGAGTGCCCCTCACTTCACACAAGTGTGATTTTCTAGTGTACAGAGAAGAGTCAAAAGTGCAATGACAACCTCTCGCCGGCTAAGAAGTCTGTCTCCGCTAGCCTTTGAGAGAGATTTAACTGAATGGTCTGGACTACGATTAGGCTAATATATTTTATGTTCAAGCCCCGTCGTCTCATGTTTTGAGACATCACCACATGCTTGAACATTAATGTTGCTGCTGTAACCGCAATGACTCAGTTCACATGACACATTTCTGCCTCCCTAAAATGTCATTAAATGACATTTTACGGAGGCAAAAGGTCATACGCCAACAACAACAACACTACATGTGTATGGCGGAGAGATTATGTAGCGCCAAAAGAGGTGTCCCTATATGATTACGAGCAAAATAATGACCATTTTTGAGCCTTCTGGAGGTGTTATATCTATGGGTGTAATTCAACCACACATCTGCGATGGGAGATATCCATAACCTATTACCCCTAATGACACAGCTACTCCCAATCCCTTGTTTTCTCTATAGAGCACCTGATGTAAAGAAATAGTTGGATCACTGCTGATATATCATGCTGAAACATAACATGTAATGTAATGTATTACTGTAACATGTTTGGATTGGACAACTTTATGTTTGTGTGTACAGTATGAGTGATAAAGGAATGACCTTTGGTATACAGGCCGCCTTCCACGCACGCACGCACGCACGCACGCACGCACACACGCACGCACGCACGCACGCACGCACGCACGCACGCACGCACGCACGCACACACGCACGCACACACACACAGTTTAAGTTTCAGAAACATAAGCGGCTTAAATCATTTAAGAGGATTGTCAATACATTCTGATAATGGCTGGTATTCTTTTTTTTTGTATGAATGAACATGACAAACTAATCTCTGCTTTTCTGTGCAAGGAGCAGCAGCTCTTTGGACTGCATGCAGTGCTAATGGAAAGTACTGTATAATCTTGATTCCATACTGCCATCTAGTGGGTGGCCTGGAATGCAGTTTAGTTTGAGTGGATGCTCAGCTGTGTCAGCAGGAGAACATGTGTTATCGTATTATAAGATTAAACGGTTTGCTGATTTGGATTTGCAGTGTGACTGCTTACGGAATTAGCTTGCAATGGACATGTCACACCTTTTTAACCTCCAAGATTCAAAGCGGCTGTGTGGATCTTGTCATCTTGAGTTTTTTGCCTTGTGTTAACAGTGTTGCATGGATGTTTGTAGACCAGGCCCATTGCAAGTTGTCGTACTCTGTTAAGGCCAAGCAGTAGCCTAAGAAGGCAACTGGACAATATTATATAGGCCTCTGGATAAAAGACACAAATGGACATTAATTGGACCATGCATGCGGAAGTCTCGTAATAATTTAGAATGGTTACAGGGACACAAATATTTTAGGTGCAGTAAAAAGGTTACATTCACAAACTCATGGATATGCATGTCCTCATGATACAACACACATCACTCAGCACTCCATGGGCACAATTAAGTAACGGCGATGCCGCCATATATGGCAGCAGAGACACACACACACACACACACGTGCGCGTACGCATGTACACTCAAATCAATTCATCATAAGCTTTGGAAAGGTTTTACATCAATTCTGAGTCAATAGTCACAATGGCTTAACACGTTTATCTGCTTGACAGATTGTAATTACTCATTGCCTCTACCTCCTGGGTATTGTCCCTTTGATTAGGCCTATATTGATATGCCCTGGAATGAGAGAAAAGATAATTGCGCACATTATTTCACATCCCGGTTAAAATGGGGTGCATTGTTCTCATGTGTCTGTCTGTCTGTGTTGCTTTGATGGTGTCATGATGGGTCTAATGCCTGATCTAAACATCCTGGCTGTCATGTACATAAAATAGAAGATCTACAAGCTCACAATGTGTCATTTGCGACCGAAATCCTTTACTATGAAATCCTGCTTCTCACATCTGTCCGT
Organism: Electrona antarctica; assembly: GCF_951216825.1. Classification (NCBI taxonomy): domain Eukaryota; kingdom Metazoa; phylum Chordata; class Actinopteri; order Myctophiformes; family Myctophidae; genus Electrona; species Electrona antarctica. The sequence goes on along the minus strand of NC_136791.1, from coordinate 19,993,864 downwards.
CACACCTCCATATATGGTTGCGTCCATCCGTCACAACTCCATATATGGTTGCCAATCCATCAAGCCTCATGACATCTCGTGACATCATGGAGACCCTTAGATCTCCATATATGGATCTGACCTCGTGACATCATGGAGACCCTTAACGCCTCCATATATGGTCACACCTCGTGACACGTCACGCCACCTTATATGGCCATATCCATATATGAAGATCACGACACTGACCTCATCTAACCCTGGATAACCATACATGTAGAACTAGAAGACTGGATCATCACCTAGATCTGCATATATGGAGCCAGCCAGCAACTCTTGTTGATCTGACCTCATTAAACCCTGTACACTCAAGACACACTCCATATTTGGCCAGTACAGAATTCATTCCATATGTTGATCTGACCCCCCTTGCCAAAGCACCAGCGCTCGCCCAGCATTCTGCTGTCACCCAGGCGGATCCGCGCTTCTCGCCCTCAGGGCGTCTTACTGGTGAATCAGACTTGACATGAGTTGTCACTGATAAAAAAAACAACAACAACAAATAAACAAAACCATCGGAATCAGTTTATCACCATGGTTAATTTAACCTTAAACCATGAGAAAGATACACTTCTGTATACTTGAACACAAGATGTGTACAGTGTAGTCGTATTGGATAAAAGTTCCTGCAAACTGTATTCGGACTGTCAATAAAAATACGTTCCTGCCTTCTGTTCTTTTACAAAAGAAGACAAGTAGCCTAAAATAGTACATAGTTATCAATTTAATGGACTGTGAACGACTACTTTGGAGTGGTGGAAGTAAAAGGGTTGTGTTGTGTAAGATGTTGTACAGCCCAGTGCACAGCAGAGCGCTGCCGTCATCCCATATCAGACAAAGGCAATGAGAGTTGAAACTATTTAAGTAATATCCCGACAGAAAGGCATGCCATTGGGCCTTTAAAGCAGTCCATGTTGTGATTTCCTTGCATTATGTTGCTAATGCAATTTCACTTGGAAAGTGATAGTGACAGTTTGGGCCTGGAAGTTGACAGAGGTATCTATAAAGCATGTTCAAATGAATACATTAATCCATAAAATAGTGTTGACATGAAACCCTCACCAGTGACTCTGATCATCTCGGTTCCCATGAGAAGTGATTTCCAGGAGAATAACTGTAATAATAAAAGTAAAAATATAATACATAATACAATATATAATATATAATAATAGGGGCATTGCATTTATAGTAGTCTCTCAAGGCAGACTGTTGCCAGATTTCGAGGAACAACAGGGGCCGCTGTTTTCCCGAATATTTGACGATGGGATTCTCAGATTGCATTTATAGTGACTGAGTTAAACCTTAAGCTAGCACACTGCTATCTTAGTGTATGACATGTAAACAAATAGGCTATTGTATTTTTGTTCAGAGGGGGTTGAGCAACCAAACCAAAGGTATGGCTCCCCCATATCTTGCAAGCATGATTGAACCCTACAAACCCTCCTGCGCACTCAGATCAGCCAACGCAGGGAAGCTGGAAGTACCCTCACTAAAAACACTGGGACAATTAACGCTCCACACGTCCCAAACTCTTCTCCCTTCTGGCCCCAAAACTGTGGAATGCACTTCCCGTTGCAATCAGAACTGCAGCATCACTCCCGATCTTCCGCCGTAGTCTGAAAACCCACCTTTTCAGGCTCCATCATGGCCCATAGCACTTACCCTACCCCCTTAGACAGCACTTTTTAGACTTAGACAGCACTTTTTAGATTTAGATAGCATTTGAAACAGACTTATAGCATGTCATGTAGACAGCACAATAATTGCATTGTATGTAGTCATAGCACTTCATAGTATATATGTACAGCATAGTATAGTATATATGTATAGTTTATATGTATAGTGTCATTATATAGATATGTTCTAGTTACGTTCTTAGCTTACGCATGTTTCTTGATAAATGCATTATATATGTGATGTATTCCCATGCTTTTTTGTTCTTGCTTAATGTAAATCGCTCTGGATTAAGAGCGTCTGCTAAATGCCTAAATTGTAAATTGTAATTGTAAATTGAGCCTGTATCAGTCACTCACAGAGATACAGTAATTACAAGAGAGAAAGAAATCCTAGCACATCGCCAGGGTCCAGAGAAGCCAAGATGAGAATATCCTGGCATGTGCGTGAGAGCATGCGTGTCCTCAAGAAGGAATTCGACTGGAGGAACAGATGGACGTGGAAGAAGAAAGTACTCTCCAGAGGAATCACTGATGAATGAGACGTCCTTTTGAAGGGTGACAACAAGGTCAACCAATGAGAAGATGCCTATGGGAACGGAAATGGCGACTGCGGCTTCTGGAAGCATCTATACAATAAGATCAAGAATGTAAAAAGTGTTGTTCCGCGTGCCCTGGTGGCCGGCGTTGACCACAGTAACTACTAGAGGAAAGGCCAGGCGGGTCTACATACTGTAGGCTTCATCCTCTGGATATATATGAAGCATAACCTACATACTGTAGGCTTCATCCTCTGGATACAGTATATATGAAGCATTACAGTAACCACCAGTTTACCAGTAGTTGGATGGAATGGATGGACCAACTGACGAGCCAGCCAAAAACACCATCATTGAAGTCTCGCTAGGCTACTAGTGGGGACGCACGCACGCACGCACGCACGCACGCACGCACGCACGCACGCACGCACGCACAAGGAACTGTGGCTATGAGCCAATTGTATTGCTGCACCAGTCGCCAGAACCAAAAAAAGGTTTAAGAAGTTCCATCTTTCTATCCAACTTTAGTGGGATTTATCAAGAAAGTGCATACATTTAAATAGTTCTCAGTGCTTTTGATAACGTGCATTAAAGGTCTGGCAATTTATCATACCGGCTGTCTTCTGCGAAGCATGCTGCCAGGAAAGCTGGGAACAAACGAACCTACTGTGTCTGATCTTAAATTACTGTAACACTACTGGATATGCAAAGATACAAATGTGAATTTCTAAACATAAAATATACATCAAAATGCACATACTGTACAGTAGAGAGGAAATGCTTGAAAGCCGCAGATACAGTAAATAGTGGGTTCAAGGAGACCTCAAACTTCTCTCTCCCTGGGGCAATCCTGCTGTGATCAAAGACTCGACTTGAAGTATGAGCCACGAAAAGATGGGATAACCAGTAAAGGTCAAAGCCTGCACCGTCAGATGTGTCAGATAGATTATTCCTATACAGTATGATGAGATATCAGAGCCCTGGAGAGTTGAGGACTGGGCTTCGTGAGGATTAGGCCTCATGGCTCGGCAAGGCTTACTTATCCTTTCTGTTTCTATGGTTTAAACAAAACCGTGATAAGGCAACGACAGTGGTTGTGGATTATTTATGAGTGAGCTTCACAGTCTGGGCTTTCCTTTATTCAGACAGGTGGCACTTCACAAGGTTAATTACAATTTAGGCATTTAGCAGACGCTCTTAATCCAGAGTGATTTACATTTGCCCATCTGGCGGAGTCAGGTTAGAACAACACATGGTAATACATCAATGCTATGTCTCTACATAATATACGATCTAAATTACATAGGATGGCCTTTGCATACCTGCAAGGTCATCGAGGCTAGGGCAAGTGCGAGTGTGAAGAGGTGAGTTTTCAGACTACGGCAGAAAATTGGTCTACAGTTGAGTCTACAGTTCTGATTTCAATGAGAAGTGCATAACATAGTTTGGGAGCCAGAAGAGAGAAGAGTCTGGGACGTGTGAAGCGTTGTCCCGGCTGTTTTAGTGAAGGTTAATTCTGTCAGCCTCCCTGTGTTGGCTGATCTGAACGTGCGGGAGGGTTTGTAGGGTTGGATCAGACTTTGAAGATATGGGGGTGCCATTGGTTGCTTTCTAATCTAGACCAACATCAGTGTTTTGTACTCTGTGTGGGCAGTATAGCCAGTGGAGGGTGCGGAGAATTGGGGAGACATATGTGGTCTGGCTTGCATATTTAGCATTTTGTGTTCTACATTTCTATTGACATTAATGTACTGTACCTGGTGGAGCTATCTACGTAACTATACTACTGTCAATATTGGTACTATACTGATGCTTGTACTACTAGATTGGAGTACTGGTACAGTACTGTTCCTCCAGATCAGTTGGAGGTGAAACACTTTGTTTTGGCTTTGTTTGTCACAGGATGGAAGAGTATTTGAAGTTGTGACCTTCAAAGGAATTCACTGCTTTGTTTTGCTGTTTGTTGTTTAATTACTTGCCATTGCTATAGCTTATTCTTTAACAACTTAAACCCTTTTAAATATGGATGCATGATTAATCGGTAGCATAATCGGAATTGACCATATCAGCCATAAAAATGCCATATCGGTATCGGAATGGTCTCAAAATAATACAGATTATCAACAGCAAAAAAATTAAATAAAAAAATTAAAATAAATCTACATTTAATTTGTGTACTCATCTCATTCAGTAGTCATTCAGTCACAGACACTTGGAAATGTATTATGCAATTTATTGATTGATTGGATACTTTATTAACAGGCTTTGGGCCAAGCCCCTAGGCTTGTTTTCATTGTGATCCTCTGTATAATGTCAGAATCGGTATCGGCAGATATGACCCTGCAAATAATCGGAGATCGGATATCGGTCATAATTTCATAATCGTGCACCCCTAACCATTTATACTGTAGTTGGCCAGATAGTCCCACAGGCCTCGTCCTGTTTTCGTTCTACACCAAATATCTTTGCTGAATATAGCAGCTACATTTTTTGTACATGTACAAAATGTACATTTAAAAAATATATATATTCGTTGTTGTTCTCTGTAATGCACCAACCTCAGAGAAAGATTCATCATAGCATAAGCATACCCAGAAAATAAAATAATTCCGTTTCTGGAAAGAATGAGATGAATTATCTTTATCTCTCTGTATGGCTGGTCCAGACTGAGACGGCATGTCTCTGTTCTCTATAGCCTCACTAGGACACTGCTACAGAAAGCCAGCATTGCAACACACACATACTGTACACATACAGATATAATATACACACATGCACACAAGCATTCACAGAAATGTATGCACATATTTTATCCTGTCTTATATATTCAGGTTCCATCTTTGCATATGTTTTTATTTTGAAGCACATTGTGTCTATTCCTGTCATTTATTTTTTTCCTTTATTTACCCAGGGTAGTAGCTGAGCACAAGTGCTCATTTTCAACATAGAGACACACAGACAACATACACATTAAAATCTGCATGGGAGCTGACCAGTACAACCACATTCTTATACTGTTGGCCACTAAGCAGCTCCACTGGAGCAGTTGAAGTGCCTTGCTCAAGGGCACTTCAGTGAGTGATGACAATCACTTCCCGACCGGGGAATCGAATCGGCAACCTTTCGGCAACAAGGGCGATCCTCTAACCCTTAGGCCACCGCTGCCCCAGTGTCTATTCCTGTCATGTGAAATGTGCTATAGAATTACTCTCTTGAGACACTGTTGACCCAGAGGGCGCTGTTTTTCCTTAATTTTTTGCCGATGGGTTCTCTGATTCGTCGACCCAGTCTCACCCAAGCTCTGAGAAATAGCACGCAATTGCAATTCTGTGCATACAGTACGCCTAGAAAACCCCCAAATCTGTGCATATGACACTGAAATCCCCCCCATAGACAATGACGGAGGGGCGCCGTCTCTACCCAACTTGAGCCACGGGAGTGGGGTTGCCGTGTCGCGTGTTGCGAAGTTCGGTAGAGCAGACTCATCCCCCTCAGAGTTGTAACCCGATATGGACAGAGTAAATAATCATGTCAAACCCGAACTCACCCAGCCACGGTGAAACAGTACTTCTGTTCACCCAGCCACTGTGAAATAGTACTTCTGTTCACCCAGCCACTGTGAAATAGTACTTCTGTTCACCCAGCCACTGTGAAATAGTACTTCTGTTCACCCAGCCACAGTGAAATAGTACTTCTGTTCACCCAGCCACGGTGAAATAGTACTTCTGTTCACCCAGCCACGGTGAAATAGTACTTCTGTTCACCCAGCCACGGTGAAATAGTACTTCTGTTCACCCAGCCTCTGTGAAATAGTACTTCTGTTCACCCAGCCACTGTGAAATAGTACTTCTGTTCACCCAGCCACTGTGAAATAGTACTTCTGTTCACCCAGCCACTGTGAAATAGTACTTCTGTTCACCCAGCCACTGTGAAATAGTACTTCTGTTCACCCAGCCACTGTGAAATAGTACTTCTGTTCACCCAGCCATGGTGAAATAGTACTTCTGTTCACCCAGCCTCTGTGAAATAGTACTTCTGTTCACCCAGCCACAGTGAAATAGTACTTCTGTTCACCCAGCCATGGTGAAATAGTACTTCTGTTCACCCAGCCACGGTGAAATAGTACTTCTGTTCACCCAGCCACTGTGAAATAGTACTTCTGTTCACCCAGCCACTGTGAAATAGTACTTCTGTTCACCCAGCCACTGTGAAATAGTACTTCTGTTCACCCAGCCACTGTGAAATAGTACTTCTGTTCACCCAGCCACTGTGAAATAGTACTTCTGTTCACCCAGCCACTGTGAAATAGTACTTCTGTTCACCCAGCCACGGTGAAATAGTACTTCTGTTCACCCAGCCTCTGTGAAATAGTACTTCTGTTCACCCAGCCACGGTGAAATAGCACTTCTGTCGCGGTCAAAACAGTAGTCGTGTAATTAGTGTAATATGTACAGATTTGGGTTTTTTTCTAAGTGTGTATGTACGGAATTGCAATTCCGTGCTATTTCGCCATATTTCTGTGAGATGGGGTTGGATTGATAATAGAATTGGCTTAAGGGAGGACCGGCGGTGGGTGGGCTAACCCCGTTGTCACGCTTATGTCACTATGACAGCCATAACCAGGAGGAGTTCCCAATGCAGCTATACGCCCAAACATGGAGTGGGCGTCTCCATAATACTGTATGGGCATTAAAGGGCGCAAGGACTGAACGATACAAAGATCTCCATATATGGGAACAAAAGGGACACAGACAGACGGGTACAACGGATACTCTGATGAAGTCCATATGACACTATGGATGCATTCGGAAGCGCGCACCGGGAGAGCACTCCCCCCTATAGTTTGTATTGATGGTGCGCTCAGTGTGACTATATCCGAACACACCCTATGACTCTACTAGATCGGCGTTTTGACGTAGGTGTGAGATCTTTGTAGCTGTAGCGACCCAAACTCTAGATGTGAGAACTTGACCTGACATTCGCCCACATGCTAGTATTATGCATCAGTAAAACCAACATTGAGCAAGCGATACACTGTACAGTTACACAATACCTTTAAAGAATGGTGACAATGCATACAGTTCATTTATTTTTATTACTACAGTCCATACTCTTTACACCAAACAAACATGCATAGTGCCAACAGTTTATTTACAACAGTTTAAGCAAACAAAATGCGTAAATATATTAACATCATACATTTGAAATACATTTCACTGGATAGAAATCCCAAGAACTGCAATGTTGGCAACCAACACCACCGTGAGGCCCCGTTTCTTGACAATCTCCCAGAACAGGGGGAAGCAATAGCCAACAGTTGCTATTTTCTTCATTAGCTGCCCAAAGCCGTTGGCTTACAAACACTTCTTGGCAAGGTTGCCTCTCATCGACCATTTTGTTCCTTTACGGTTTGTAACGTGAAGTCAACATTAAAAGGTTACCACACACAAAAGGGGTGTCCATTCAGTGTTTCTCAATCGGCATCACTGATGTTTTAGTCATGAGTGACGAGTCATTGAACCATGTATGTTTGGGTAGGAGTTTTAAGACAGGGCCTTGTTTTGTGGAAAAGATTATCATTGGACGAGGAAACCTTTTTTATGTGTAATAATATCCACGCTGTCTCTGATAGGAAGATGTTTGATCTTGTGTTTCCATTTTCACACGCACTACTGTCTGTGGCAAACAGTACTGCAGTGTATACAACCTGACATTAACCTGATCTTTGACGCACATGTCTAAGAAATAAATGGTACTGTATGTGAGGACATTTATGAGGAAGCTTAATCAACTGGCATTTTGGAATCAGATGTGGTCCCAAATTGAATATTGTGTCATTGACAATCGTATACCAAATCAATTTAATAAGCTTCAGTTTGGCATTTCCACCACTATTCCACTCTACCTCGCAAAACCAGACGATCAAAGCAGAGGAAAAATAAAATTACATTTTATAACCATGCAAGAGAAATAAACTGTAAAGCAAATCATTTTCTCTTTTTTATATATATACTATCAGCATTTTCAAATGTTCAGGCATATTTAGCAATCAATACATATACATTTTGATGCACCAACTAAGTGTTTGATGGTGTTAAAATAATAATAAAAAAATGAATCAATAGACAAAGCATTAGAGATTAAATATGATTTAGAAAGGAAGCATTCGGATGTAGTGGAAATGTAGTCCTTTGTGTGCACTGTACATAATGATGGCATAGTGATAAAACAATGGATGTTTCATGGATTCATGGTAATTAATTGTAGTACTTCAATTAGAGCTAAACTATGTCACTTTTTGTATTGTATAGACAGAGTATGTTAATGCAATATAACTAACTGCAGCGGTTGTATTTGGTCTCCTTGCTCTTCTATTGATAAATCGTGTGGTAGCATAATGACCACTACTGGTTGACAAGTAGTACTGCCTGATGGTCAAAATTGAGTGCCGTGACCCCTTTGGCTCGTGAAAATCTTTGGCTCTCTGGTTCTCAGTACTGGCAGTGAAACCATTAACTGAAGTGAAAACGCCACACGCACGCCTCGTCTTGCTATACGGTACACCTCGCACAACCGAGGATGATAGTGTAAGGAATAGAAGGAAATATGCACATATTATTACTTCAAGCATTTTCCCGACTGATATTGACATCCTGACGAAAGCCCGTTTCCAAGTCCACTCAAAAACACAACTAACACACAAAGGTTGTTCCGACTAGTACAAGTCAGTACTGTATATGGACTACAAAAAGCACGGTGAAAAATACTACCAGCAGCACTTACTGTAAGAGACATTACTGCATAATATATGACGATAGGCTACCTGTGTCTGCACAGGTGGTGTTTGATCCATGCCATTATTTGTCCTGTTACTGTAGGGCAGACAGCAGCCACCCCCACAAAACACAGTGTTACTGTAGGGCAGACAGCAGCCACCCCCACAACACATAGTGTTACTGTAGGGCAGACAGCAGCCACCCCCACAAAACATAGTGTTACTGTAGGGCAGACAGCAGCCACCCCCACAAAACATAGTGTTACTGTAGGGCAGACAGCAGCCACCCCCACAACACATAGTGTTACTGTAGGGCAGACAGCAGCCACCCCCACAACACATAGTGTTACTGTAGGGCAGACAGCAGCCACCCCCACACAACATAGTGTTACTGTAGGGCAGACAGCAGCCACCCCCACAAAACACAGTGTTACTGTAGGGCAGACAGCAGCCACCCCCACAAAACATAGTGTTACTGTAGGGCAGACAGCAGCCACCCCCACAAAACATAGTGTTACTGTAGGGCAGACAGCAGCCACCCCCACAACACATAGTGTTACTGTAGGGCAGACAGCAGCCACCCCCACAAAACACAGTGTTACTGTAGGGCAGACAGCAGCCACCCCCACAAAACACAGTGTTACTGTAGGGCAGACATCAGCCACCCCCACAACACATAGTGTTACTGTAGGGCAGACAGCAGCCACCCCCACAAAACACAGTGTTACTGTAGGGCAGACAGCAGCCACCCCCACAAAACATACAGTTGGAGGCCATCGATATTGTCCTTTTCTTTTTGCTGAGGTTTGCGTGATCTGCGCAAAAGGACAGTTAACCCATTTTGGGCGGGAACCCCTTTTGGTGTTTTAAACATTATGTTATAATTTAGCTATTGAAAAATAGCAGATCTACAAGCTCATAGCGCGCCACCGAGTGGCGCGCTACGAGCTTGTAGGTCTGCTATTTTTGAAAAAAAGTGAAAATATTTATTTCAGAAAACTGGAGGATTTAGAAGGATTTTTTAAAATTTTGAGGTCAGGCCTAAACGGGTCAAATGATAAGGGACAATATCGGTGGCACCCAACTGTAGTGTTACTGTAGGGCAGACAGCAGCCACCCCCACAAAACATAGTGAGATAGAAGTGTACAGTATGTGATGATGAGTGACATAATGTCCTTGTGTGGTGGCCTTCATTCAGATTTTACCTCCGTTATAGCAGTGAAGGGATCAAAAGGCCACTAGATTTATGAGAAAGATGGCGAGAAAGAAGGGGGTATAGGGATAGATTATATTTCTTTCTTCCTTTCCTACTCTAAATATTATACCTGCAGGCCGAGATGGAAACTGTACATGCTGTAAACTACTGTATCAGTGAGTCTATCCATTTCAAAGAATCAAGCTCGTACAATGTCCATTTTCTCATTCCGAACAATAGTAGAAAAAAGCATGGCATTCAATTACCGCTCTCAGCATTTGCTATATCAGGCAGTAACAGAATAACCTACTTTTTCAAAAATGTAGCCTTCATTTTTCATTTTTCCTTACTAAGGTGAGAAGTGTGCACAGAATGGTCAGCCAAACGAACAAATCAAATCAGTGGAAGCTTTTTCCTAACGGAAAAAGCGGCATATGCCAATGTCACGGCGTCGGCGACTAATGTTGCTGCTGAAAGACCGCCATGTCACCAATGCACAATACGGTGGCTGAGCATAGTTTGGCCGAGGAGAGACTCAATCTTACATGCCTACAAAGGAACCAAAACACAGAGAAGAAAACAGCGACCTTTCAGAGTTCATGTAATGGCAAAGCCGTGTTTCAATCCAACTCCCTCCGCCCACTCTGTCGGACAATCCCAGCACGGCTACCATTGCAGTTCCTTGAGTAATGCTAATCTATTTATTCAATTAAAGAGTTCTTCAAATGTTTATATGTCTTTGTGAAAAAGAACATATAGACCTGTGATAGACAATTTAGCGCATAGCATTTTGTTGCCCATGGTTGGATAACCACATGCAACAACAAATTAAGGTGATAATCCTACAGTATACTGTAACCAATTGATATTGATATGCCTTCTCACTGTGAGCAAAGACTTTCTTTTTTCTAGATGAATGATGCATCAAATGTTACATTTTCTTGTCATTCTCTTGACAGTTTGTAGTAAAAAGAGCTGTAATAGAAAGTATTTGTCCACTACCAGCATGGTCCTGAACACATCCATATTATATGTGGTGAAATGTCCTTCTTCACTCCTCGACCCAAATGTACAAAATGGCCACAATCGTTCAGAACACACAAGAGCATACTGCACTTAATGCACACGGACAAACAAACATACAGGTCACACACATGGTAAAACCCAATTCCCTCCATCACTCTTACCTCACTCACACTCTCAGGAACACACAGCGTGCACGCTCTGCCGTGCACTAGAAGTACAAGTAGTATATCCAGTATAGCAGATTGACCATGACAAAGGACAGAGGGAAGGTGACTCTGGAGTAGTTGTCTATGTAGTGGGGGTTCTCCACATGGCAGCAGTTCATGGCGCGGCGGAGGACCTTGCGGACCACGGCCAGGACTGTGAGGCAGCGGTTGGGGGCCTTCTCGGGGGGTCCCTCTGGCTTGGGCTCGCTGCCCGTGGGACTGGCGGGTCTGACTGTTAGTTCTGTGTCCCCGGCCGTGCCGCTGGGACCACCCGTTTTGGTCGCTGCGGCGGCGGCCTTCTTGCTGCGCCGCTTGGCCCTTTCTGAGTCGCTGGAGATGGTGGTGACGATGCCGTTCATCTCGTCCTCGAATTCCTGCATCCGCTGGCGGTACTGTGACGGTGTCACAACGCAGTGAGAGAGAAAGAAAGAAAGAAAAAAAGAAAGAAAACAGACTTGAGCAGTGACAGGAGGACCAATATGCTTATGACTCATTATTGTCTGAGACCAAAAACTAGGACTTACCAAGAGAGAATGGAGATGAAATTGAGGACTAGGTGATGATGATGATGATGATCAATCATAATGATGCTAATGGTGATGATGAATAGTAGGAGATGGAGGATGACAATGAAGACGACAAGGATGATTAAAATAACTGAAGTGACCACAGCATCGACGGCGAAAATCAAATGTTATCTTTGTCGCTTCTGTGAGAACCAAACCATACCTTAAACACCTTTTCTGTGATGTTTCTCTTTTTTGCTCACCGAAGGTCGCACTTAACTATCGAATTGTGCGTTTTTTTGTCACTCAAAATCCCCCATATATTGTGCCCCAGGACTCGTGAGAGTCGTGACATCACTATGACATCATCAGGGATGATAGTAATGTCATCAATATTAGTATATGGATATATGTCAGAACCTGACATATCCATATCCATATTCCATATCTTCCCCATCCATCCATCCTCTTCGATGTCTCCCGTTTGACTGATACCTGTCCATTTAAACTCTAGAGTTATTTGTGCAGCCGTGCCCGGGAGCCGGCGGAAACTAGAGTTCTCAACAGGTCCGAAAATTAAGTCCCGGCCCTACCTGGGCCCTCATCAAACCCTGTACACTGCCCCCGCTGCCACGCGTAGATCTCCATATTTGACCTGTTGTGACATTCCATATGTTGATCTGACCTCATCAAACGCAGTACACTCAAGACACGCTCCATATATGGCCAGTGCACTTTTGGGGCGAGGTCGCTTCTCGCCCTCAGGCGTTTTACTGGTCTAATTTCTTTGTTTTGTTTATGTTGTCTTATGTGGAAATAAATGTAACTGTGCCTGATTATTAATATTATAGCGTCATTGAATGATAATAAAAGGACTCACCATGAGCATATTGGTGTCGGGGTGGTTGAGTGTGCAAAAGTGGGCCACGGCGTACTCGATTAGCGCTCCGAAGATGAAGCTGAAGCAGATACCCAGGTAGACATCGATGGCCTTGATGAAACAGTTGGCATTGGGCAGCGACGTCCTTGCTCCCATCATCAGCGTGGTCATGGTGAGCACCGTGGTTACTCCTGGTACAGAAAATGACACACAAGAAGTCACAATCATTGCACACCCAGTGTGCATATCTTCTGGTTAACTGGTACTGTTTGTTTATTTTTCACTTACTAAAGATTGAAGAAAGCTCACCAAAGATATTCTTTCTTTTCTTTTCGTTTATAACCTTTATCCCACGATTTTGTAACCCATTTTTTCACCCAGTGTCAATTGTCTTGTGTAATCCTGGGCTCTACACTCCCTCTGCTAACCCGGGGACAGGGTCATGTGTCCTTCAATGCATGAGGAGTCCAAGTTGCTTCTTTTCACCTGAGTGACCTACCTGGGAGTTTCCCAAGTAGGACGTAGCGCATGGAAGGAACACGTGATTCCAACCATTTCCTTTCCCCTCCGTCAGGCTAGCCAGGGGGAGGCAAAGATATTCTTTCTTAAGGCAGCTTAGGAGAGTTGGGGTGAGGTTGTAATGGAAAGTGTGCTCACCCTCTCAATAACTGTATTGTATGTCCATTTTACAGCCCATGAGAAGAGAAAAAACTGCCAGTAAAGACACAGCTTCAAAAATAATTGGTTGTGAACTAAATAATTAACGAGGCATTATACCACATTTGCATCTAGTGGAGAAGTTTTAACATTTTAAAAGAAGTACATCCATCCCCTATTAAATTATCTCCCTCCCGGTAAAATACTACTCCGTAATAATAAGACCACAACATCTCGCTTCCACAGTAGCACTTACCCTGAAGCAAATCCACATCCTAATTGCTGGTTGTATAAACTACATGCATTTTAATTTGCCACTTTAAGGAGATGGGCCATGTGGTATGGCTGCATTAATAGAAACATATTGTAATAATAATTGTAAGTATTTGTCTACGCTTATTTTATCTATTGTGTGGTTATATGTTTACTGTTATCTCTGAGCACAGGGGAACAATTATAAATAAACTTTTAAGTGTATATGGCAATACATTATTCAATCTTGAATCTGTACTAAATGTTAATTTGAGCTCTACAGGCACGTTATCTTCAACGAAAAAGCAGATGGATTTAAAACTGTACCTTTTTCCTGAGACCACTCATTAAACCATCTTTAGCATCTATATCAATATTTGGTAACGACAAGACAATAGGTGTGCAGTTTGAGCTGTTCTACAGTAATACAGACCGCATTGGAATTGTGTCAGCTGAGAAGGATATGCCCCTTTGAAACAAGGCTATGTAAAGAATGAATGGATGGATGCAGTATGTCATTTGGAAGGGAGGCAACCTAGAGGCAAAAGTTGATACATTTCTCAAATGCCATGTTTCAGGAAAATATAGGTGATTCTCAGCTGTGTCCTTTTTTTCACAGCCCCTTCCTCGCATTGACAAACTGGTAGCTTGTGGGCATGTTGACTAGAGTGGTGATAGTCTGTTTCCTTTGGCCAAATGGAATCAATAGAGAAGCCAATCATGCATAATGTAGCACTGCCCAGCACAGGGTATAGTGCATAAAAGGAGTGCAGTTTGAGGCATATGTTTGGCCAGAAGCCTGATTTGAGTGTTTGTTGGGGACCTCGAGGCATGAGGTGTACAGCCTAGTACAGACTCGAGTTCGGCAGGTGTGATGTTTTGTGAGTGGGAGCGGGGCCATGCCGGAGTCTGTATAAAGGGTAGGGGAATGGTTTTAAGAGGGTTTTTGACATGGGGTCAATGTTAGTCAACATTGCCGAAGGCATGGGGAGAGAGTATGTTTTGCACTCCGTTCGTGTGTGTGTCCGTCTGTGTGTGTGTGTGTGTGTGTGTGTGTGTGTGTGTGTGTGTGTGTGTGTCCGTCCGTCCGTTACCAGCTAATCTAGCTAATTGTGTCCAAAAATTCCGCAAATCGTTACACAGCATCTCTATAGTCATGTGCTCAAGACGGATCTGTCCGATATTTCATATTCCATCTTAATTGGCTAACATTGGCTTTCAAAATGTGCAGGATTGGCCCGTTTTGAACAAAAAGCCTGAAATCATGAACGCAGCGTGATTTACGTGAAATCTCTCACGCACTTTCCTACTAGGCTGAGGAATATATCCCACCCTTTTCACATTGGCCTGTTATAGCGCCACCAACAGGTGGATTTTTGCAAAACACATTTTTGGAACAAAATGCCTCAAATCATCCAATTGCCATCAAAGGCGCAAGAACAAATGGCACAACCTGACCTGGCCTGGTGGAGACCTGTGCCCAAAGGGGCACTTTTTCTAGTTTATCCTCTGTATTTCCAGAGCCTCCACGTCCTTTCCTGGGTTAACCACATCCACAGCCACCTCTGTGGTTGTGGCTATTCAGTGGGAGCCTTGAGTATATTGACTGGGTATGTTTTGGTACTTTGTTATATTTTAGTCCGTTTGCGATATTTTGTATAATTGAATGAATTTTAGTATTGAGGGGTAACCAGATGTATTATGTGATCTATTGTAGGAGGACAACTAATCTACCTAACATAACCGACAACCTTTTCCTTGTTTTACCCACTGTGCCATATTGAATTTGAGACCTGGGTTTTACCAGATTGTTTGTTTGGGCCATGTGCCATAGGGGTGTTGAGGATATATAGGCGTATCCTGGGCCATTAAGAGCATGGTTTGGATTTTGTTTTTCTGTGATTACTTTAATTACTTTATTTACTTTGCATATTTAGATTGTTTTGATTTGTTTGCTGTGTATGTTTAGTGCTGAGGACCTAGTAGGCCCTGAATAGCTCTGGTCCATAGCCTTCATACTGCTTCTACGATTCTGCCCTGCAGTATAAGGCTATGGGACTTTCGGTTTTAAATCTCAAATCGAAATCAGACCAGCCTCTCCTCTTTAGCGTATTTTAAAAGAACGTTTTTGCTACTCACCAAAACAAAGGCGGTTTGTGTCATTAGAAAGCCTACTTTCCTTAGTGGACGCACTCTGAGCCCCCCACCACACGTATAAACGGTACTTTTTGACCAGAAAGGGATTTTTTTTCACCGGAGGAAAAATATTCTCTATGAGGCAGTTCTCTGGGCAATATCGGTAGAGGGCGCATTGGAGTAACTAAAAGTTACCTGTCAGCCAGTCCCATCACGCCTCGTGACACGCCCTTTAGGACGAGGTCGATCCTCGCCCTCAGGGCGTCTTACTGGTATTAAGTAGCAATTATAAACAATACACAACAATGGTGGACAGTGCACCATTGATGATGTAATGTCACATGTATTGTTCTATAGGGCATAAAAAAGTCAAAATATTGCCAAAATGGACTGCTTGCTCAGTTTACTTATCAAATCATAAAGATACACTTGATGCATATTGATGTTCAAATTCAGAATGTCACACAATGCACAAACCGTGTCAAGCCACATTCTGTTGCTTGTCACACAAAGCATTAATTGGACTATTTTTAATGGGGGGGACATATTCAAATTATGTAATTATTTAATCTACTGACAATTGCCCAAAGGGCTGTGCGAATGTTTTTTTACATTGGTGGCCTACCTATACAGACGCGTGCAGGGACAGAGGACTGAGAGATCCAGAAGGACACCCAGGACAGGACCACCAACAGGCTGGAGGGCACGTAAGTCTCCAAGATGAAGTACAAGATGCTTCTCTTCAGCTCAAAGTGGAAAACAAGTTTGGGGTACTGACCTGGGAGACAAACAAGAACACCATGTCTGTATTTGACCTGGGAGACAAACAACACCATGTCTGTACTTGACCTGGGAGACAAACAATTAAGAACACCATGTCTGTACTTGACCTGGGAGACAAACAAGAACACCATGTCTGTACTTGACCTGGGAGACAAACAACACCACCATGTCTGTACTTGACCTGGGAGACAAACAATTTACAATTTACAATTTAGGCATTTAGCAGACGCTCTTAATCCAGAGCGACTTACATTAAGCAAGAACAAAAAGCATGGGAATACATCACATATATAAACAGCATTTATCAAGAAACATGCGTAAGCTAAGAACGTAACTAGAACATATCTATATATAATGACACTATACATATAAGCTAAACATATATATTATACTATGCTGTACTGTTATTGTGCTGTCTACATGACATGCTATAAGTCTATTTCAAATGCTATCTAAGTCTAAAAAAGTGCTGTCTAAGGGGGTAGGGTAAGTGCTATGGGCCATGGTAGAGTCTGAAAAGGTGGGTTTTCAAACTACGGCGGAAGATCGGGAGTGATGCTGCAGTTCTGATTGCAACGGGAAGTGCGTTCCACAGTTTTGGGGCCACCATGTCTGTACTTGCTAACATAAAACAAAGACGCACAAAGAGACTGGAGCTAGTGCACCGGGTGACATTAGTGAAAATATGGATCATAAGCTATACAGGTATATTTGTCCTATTAACCCATTCAGGACGGGGGAACCCCTTTTGGCGTTTTAAGCATTGTTATACTTTAGCTATTGAAAAATAGCAAATATACAAGCTCATAGCGCAGCACCGAGTGCCGCCCTACGAGCTTGTAGATCTGCTATTTTTTTTAAATCGTGAAAATGTGGCACAAATCTTTTGAATCTATATTATTTCAGAGCGAACATTTTTAACTCCAATCTTTGGGTCCCTGGAACAACATATTTTCAGATGGGGTCGGCGGCCAAATACAGATAATTTTGGGGCTCGTTGACATGAAATAGTTTGAGAACCACTGATATAGAAACATGATGTTTTTCAGAAAACTGTCAGGATTTAGAAACCGTTTTGTAGAATCTGGCCTCAGTCCTAAATGGGTTAATATAATTCAAATCCAACACCACTAAAGACATCACTGCTCACTCACAGTTATAGACTTCACAATGATACTCCAGCTAGTCCACATAAGGAGAAGAAATTGAAAGGCGGATTGATTTTTTTTAAGGAGTTATGGTGTTACCAGTTTCATAGATGGCCTCGGAGACGGACGTATAGTGGTCTTCCACTGTGTACTGAGCCAGTTTCAGTGTGTCTAATCCACTGACGGACTCATTCCCTCTGGTCCAATAGAACATAACATCATTGATGTTGTATCCCCCTGCAGACAAACGGATAAAGGAGATTCATTTAATTACCAACTCAGAACTTTTCACTAGTTATACAGTATCACTGTATGTACATCCTAATTACAATGTGTATCAAGCATTGTCAGCCTTCTGATTGGTCCCTGACTGACTAACCAGCAAGCTCTTTTCAGCCTTGTTCCGCCCTGGTTCCGCCTTGTTTATGTTGAATTTGCTAAAACATCACTTTTGGAGAAAAGAAAACTAAAAAAAAATGATATGTCCAGCCACCATGATATGCCCAGCCATCACAGGTGCAGACCTGTGATGTTCCTTTTTAGTACTGACACCAAGTTTAAAATAAGAATTGAATGCACAGAATATCAATGATATGAAGCAACTGAAAAACCACTGAAACCATTGAGCGATAGTCAACAGAGCTAGCTTAAATGTCCTTGCTTCCACAACACGGCTCCAGCAAGAAGCAAACAGGAGTCAGATGAATTCCTTACTTCAGTCTTCAATGTTTGGTAACTATAAACACAGTAAACTAACTGTGGGGAACATGACCCTGAAACAACTGAGGGCGGCCTCCCGTTGCCAAGCAACTATTTAACTTCAGTTCAAATACAGTACAAACATTTAACTATGCAATGGGAACATAAAGGGAACTCCATGGGGGAATTTAGCACAGGTGGGGGCCCACAAAACCTACAATTAGAATCATCTGCAATATTGTACAATTTCTATTTGGCTTTACAAAGTGACGATAATGTTTTATTTGTTCGACTGTAGCTGCAGTCGCAATTTTAATTTATTATTTCTTTTTTTTTTCTTTTCTTTTTTGACACATGAAAACACAGCTCGGATTTACTTCCATCTACATATTTCACCAGTCCCTAGAGAGCTCAGATAAAGCAGTTAAAACTTGGAATAAAAAGGAGTGCAAAATGAACTGCTGTAAAAGCTGTAAATATCAGAGGAATCAGGAAGCATCTCTTTCAGTGTGTTTCCATATAATGAATGACAGATACAACCTGTGTTGTAGTACCTCCAATTGATCTGTAGAGGGAGGTAGAGGATAGGAAATTGAAATGGAGCAGCTGAACCATGAATGATGAAGGGTGATGTACAGCTCTTTAATTACTTTGTACTCTTGTACATCGAATGCTAATTAGTTCACAACTGCTCTCCCCACTTAAAGTACCATGTTCTCTGGGTCATGGCAGGCACAAAATGTAAGGGGTCATAAATAATTTTGTCTATTGTGGCTATTAATATAGTCAACTGCATGGGACACAGCAAGCAAAGTCCTGTGCTGGGAACTTGGGAGGCAGTAAATAAACAACGTCTGGGTTTCTGAGGCTATAGGGAGGCAGTGGCTCAGACTTTTGATGAGGAAAGCCCTTATTCCCACAGTTATTTCCCCCCCTTCCCTATTGTTATTGTTTTCCCATCACCAGTGGAGCTCATTATTTTTCCTGACCTCGGGCTTTGATGCTTAATGCACAAATTGGGGGCCAAAAATAGGACACTCCCGTCGTCATGCATGTGCAACTGCATGGAAACTGTACATCGGCGCCTTTCCCATTCCGGGGGTGTGCATTCAACCTTGAGAAGAGCCGCCCGTCCGTGTCCCCATGCGATGGCCCGAAGTGGTGGTGACAGTGAGCTGTTGCCTTCGTGCACTCGCAGTGTCAAACCGGGGCATCTTTGAAAATAGCCACTGACAGAGGCTTCCGGAACGCGTGTCAATCTGCACGTTGTTCCGTGTTGGCGCAACGGAACACTCATTAAAGTGACGAGGAGCAAAACGGACTTAACTTTTAAGTGTCCCTTTTCTCTTGTCAAGACTCACTAAATATTTTATTGCCGTCCTTATCTAAAAGCCCTGCACCATGCATGCAGCCCACAGAATTGTTCTCTCTATATACCGACCGTCTGTGCAGTTCGAGCAGCTTCTGGGCATGGCTTGAAATGAAAGACAATGGGTTGAAAGAGGGAAGTATGCCGACAGAGATAGACATGTGAGGAACGGTAAAAGTGATATCCGAAAGAGAGAATTACAAAGGAAGAGAGGGGGGCATGGTGGGGGGCAGAGATACATAGGGAGAGAATGAGACTATAGCGGTAAATTGTATATATATATATATATATATATATATATATATATATATATATGCCTGTCAGATTTCTCTACATAACTGTCTCAGCTGTTGGTGCGCAATGCGCCTTCAACTTCCGCCTTGCATGCCTTTGATCTACGCGCAGAAAAAAAATTGACGACATATGCGCACTAAACATGTAACATGTAAACACAACATGAACATAGTACTCTTATTATGCATATTGCATTCTCGCCGAGAAATAGTTAAAAAAAGGGGGGGGGGGGGGAAATTAATTTAAAAAAAAAACGAATGGTTCAAGCCCATTAATTAAGATTCGAGTGCCAACCCTAACGAGCGAAGGTTCGAACCCTGAATGTTCGGGGTGTGTGTGTGTGTGTGTGTGTGTGTGTGTGTGTGTGTGTGTGTGTGTGTGTGTGTGTGTGTGTGTGTGTGTGTGTGTGTGTGTGTGTGTGTGTGTGTGTGTGTGTGTGTGTGTGTGTGTGTGTGTGTGTGTGTGTGTGTGTGTGTGTGTGTGTGTGTGTGTGTGTGTGTGTGTGTGTCCATGCGTGTTAGAGTTGGCGCATTCTTCTTCCGTTCTGGATGTGTGTGTGTCCGTGCAAGCTAAATGGAGTTGGCGTGGGATCCGGAAGCAATTCTGACGGAGCATTTTTCCGACATGCGGAAACAATGGTCGGACTACCGCCAAACATGCGCTGCTCCCGTGCTTGCGGTTATGGGTTAGGTTAGGGATAGAGGTAGTTTGTCCGGTCTAATGGCCTGTCGGACCAAAACACGTGTCTTCAGATGGTTTTGTTTGGCATTGAGTTCAGTGTACTGTGTAGGCTTTTAGCAGGGATCAGACAGCTTAGCCTTGCTGACTGCCCATAACAGGGAGCTGAGAAAGCAAGGAGGCACAGGGGATGTCAGGGGATACCGGGAGGCATGCAGGCAGCCAGTGAGATAGAATGAATGACCCCTAGGAGAGAGGGAGGGATGGAGGGATGGAGAGGGTTCACCTATCCATCACACTGAAAAACATGTTCGGCTTAATGTCTTAAAGGTTTCATGACATTTATTTTCATTTATTTTTATTTTTCGTTTTTCTTTTAGGTTTTAGGACTTCAATTACACCCACACAACCTGAACTTCGAACATTTAGTAGATTTTCTGTGGTCTGGTGTTTTCTCTGTGTGTTCTGAAGCCTTTTGAGCTACAATGAAAACAGGCAAAATTCCTCAACGGTGACATCTGCTGGCAAATCCTTATGTCATATATGGGATTTGTGGGCTCTTACATCACAGTCCACAAATCAGAGCACTTGTTTGAGCCAGAAAGCCCCAGACCGCAGAAAATCGACTGATTGTTAAACGTTCAGGTTTTTTGGGTGCAATTGAGCTCAGAAAACCTAAAAGAAAAAATGACAAATTACAAAACCATTTTTTTCCCTTTTTTTTCTCGTTTTTATTAACTAATGGTTATCTATCATGTTCATTTATAAAATCAAAGTTTACTTAGATGTTCTGGGGCAAACATTCAGTGAAAGCTCACAACATACGTCAGTTATAGCTCGGCTGTTTTTTTGACAAAGTTATTTGGTGTAGACTAGAGGGTTGGTATAGAATCCTCCTGGTGACAACGTATCTAGATAGTACCCATTTTGACCTGATGCCAATTTTAAAACACCTTCTAAAGACTAACCTAAGTTTTCTGAAAAAAATAAAATGTCTAGCAACAACTAACGAGACACACAGAGGTAGCTCCTGGATTGAAAGGTATAACAACGTATAGGTCTTCTTCGCCTAGAAAGGAGCCAGCTTAGGTGGTTCGGGCATCTGGTTAGGATGCCTCTCGGGCGTCTCCCTAGGGAGGTCCTCAAGGTCATGTCCCACTGGGAGGAGACCAAGGCGCAGTTGGAGGAAACACATCGACTCACTGGCCTTGGAACGTCTTGGGATCCCCCAGGAGGAAGTCACTAATGTTGGTCTGGAGAGCGAAGTCTGGAACACTCTGGTGGAGCTGTTGCCCCCGCGACACGACTACGGATAAGCGGTTGAAGATGGATGGATGGATGGTCTACAGGTCTAAATGGATTACATAAGTTATTTTTTAAATCCTGAACTTAATCCCACTAATCTTTTGCATTTGTTTATTGTTTACTTTTTGTTGTTTTCTGAACACAGAATTTAAATACTCATTATATTACTCATTAGGGGCAATATTTAGTTCTGCTTCTGCAACAGTAAAGGCTGTGTATTTCTGAGCATCAGCTCAGCAATGCTACGCCTGAGGCTTGGTGTGGAAAAACAGGGAGGGAACAACGCTGTAGTTTAGGAGACAAAGCTGCGACCTAGTTTTGAGGACGGCAGGCAAATAACTGTGACAAACAAATCAGTAAACACGGATAGGTTAATTATTGCTGAATCTTCCTCACCGGCTCCTTGGTGGTGGCGTGCACGCGCACACGCACGCACACACGCGCACACACAAGGAGTTTCAAAGATCAGAGACGTTCATGTGTCTGATCCCCTCGGTTTTATCACATCCATCTGATATCAAACCCACCGATCTTAATGCCACGGCAAAGCTTACATGCTCCACACACTTTTTGCAGTTTTATAGGCCAGCTGTCTAGATTCTGCTCATTTATCACATATCAAGGGTTCTCTTACAGCTCTCCAGTTGTAGGGTGCAGGTCTGCTTATCCATGGGGTATTTGGTGAGATCCATGTTGCAGGCCACCGTGGTAGTAATCCTTAAAAAAAAAAGAAATCGATTTTGTTATGAATATCATTAAAAGAAAAATAGAAGTCAGTGCATGAATATGTATTTATTTTCCGTTTGTGTAGAGATTCTACATCAATAATCGGTGATATCTGCTGCCAAATGTCTCAAATGTGTCTGCACAAGAGATGATTCTGTATCGACTATTCATATCTGCTGCACATGTTTTTCTGCTTGTACAAGAATAATTTGCTTCATATTATTTCTAGCTTGACTATAATATATGCCAGTGTGGCTTTTTGTTATCTGACTTTGTTTATGTCTCTATTCTTACCCTCATAACACTTTTCTTGAAAGTGGCAAACTGGGAGCTTCAGCTTGAAAAAATATATATAATTGAACCCACTCTTTTACGCCTAGTGAAGGTGAACTTGATAATTAAATGTGCAGGGCCAAAAAACAGGGTATCCATCCTTGATGGAGCAGTTCCATAGTTGATAGTTGTGTGTATACGCTGATAGCAGAACAAGGACCTTATTCTATTTTTTTTCCCATAGTTCCATACAGTAGTTGATTTATTTTTGCTACTGCCAAAATGCCCTCCTGGCCTTTCAAAACCGCACAGGAATTCATAAACCAGTCTTGTGTTCTCTTTCAGATTTGTAACCAGTCTTGTGTTCTCTTTCAGATTTGTAGCAACGCTATCTCTAGCAGAAAATAGTGTGTGTATACGCTGATAGCAGAACAAGGACCTTATTCTATCTTTTTTTTTCTCCATAGTTCCATAGTTGATTTATTTTTACTACTGCCAAAATGCCCTCCTGGCCTTTCAAAACCGCACAGGAATTCATAAACCAGTCTTGTGTTCTCTTTCAGATGTGCCAGTCTTTGTTTGTATGAGTGCTGTCTTATGCATTCCTCCTGCTGCCAATACTTTTCTGCAAGAATGAACTCTCCATTACCTTCCTATAATTATAGCCTCAAATGTCTCTGCCTTCTTTCTCACTTTCTTAAATCTCTATTCCCTACGGAACGCCTCATGCCTGATTTGCACTTTTGCGGGCTCCGAAAATAGCCAAACTATACAAGCTCGGAACACCTCGCGATTCGACAAGTTGTTGTGCGTCTTTGAGATCACGACAATAACGATAACGGGGCTTTCAGTTGTGCCGCCAACTCCTTCCATCATCCTCGGCTGCCTCCATGTGCAGAAGACACATGCCCTCTGCCTCTGTGGCGATCCTCTACTCCTCCATTCATCTGTCTGACAGAGTGAGGCCCACAGGCTGTGAAGATTCATATACGGAGGCAAATGCCCATGAAGGTCCCAATACACACACACACGCACGCGTGTGCGAGTGTGTGCGAGTATGCACACACACAGAAAGCCAAGATGCAACAGCCATTGAAAGACAAACGCATAAAGATGCGGACAGTCAAGCCAACAAAGGCATGCAATCGACAATACGACGCCACATTGCCACGTCACACAAAATGGTAACAATACAAGCATGCACTTCCCTCTAGTTAGCCATTTCCCTTTCAAAAATACGTGAAGAGAATAAGTAAAGAGTGTTGACCTCATTAAAAGGATAACATTACAAAAGTTATTTTTGTTACCTCTTCTACGCACGCACGCACGCACGCACGCACGCTCGCACGCACACACAGACACAGACACAGACAGACAGACAGACAGACACACAAAAGTATTGTCTTTCATATGGGGGAATACATCTAGGCGGATTAATAACAAAGATGCCTGATTTCCATTATAATTATTGGGCATGATGCAACATTCAGAAGTGAATTCATGGTTCTAAGACAAAAGGCAGACTGGCCTGGGTGCAATTAGAGTTCTCAAAATGCCAACATGATGTGAGTTGTTTGAGTAGCTTTAATCCTTTGTAGCAACGCTATCTCTAGCAGAAAATAGTGTATGTATATGCTGATAGCAGAACAAGGACCTTATTCTATCTTTTTTTATTTTTTTTATCTCTCAACTGTCATATTTTTTGATTTTATTTATGTTTTATAATCACAGTGCAATCTTCCATCCAGGCTATGGGATGAGAGTTTTGCCAAACTGGCCAATTAAAATGATCCAGTGCCCCCGGCTTATGGCATCTACTGCATGGAATCCGACAAATCTGAGACATGCAAGTTCAATTAATATGCAAGGTATAATGTACTCTGCTCCGGTAAGTAAGCCTTGCCGAGCCCTGAGGCCCATAGCATAGGGCGGGAGCCTCCTGTTTCCTTAGTGTGATGCAGCTTGATGTACAAGTACGCCCCCTGGACATGACGCTAGTATGTTGCAGGGATTTACCCCCAATACAACCCACCGGTAGTGTTGTTGGGGAAATGACCCCCGGCAGGATGATTAAACACAGAGACAAAGCCGAGGTGTTTGATCATGCTGATCATCCCAGATTTGAACATGACATGCCTTGGTTGATGTGATCAAGACATTATGGAAGGAAGACAGAAGAGATGTACTGCTGTGCTACACTTTATAGACTGAATACTGACAGAATATATACTGTATATCGCTATTATTATTAGACCATGCCTCCTGGCAGGGAAGTTGTCTTGAGTTCAAATAGAACAGTGAGTTAATTAATCAGTAAGTGTATGGGCTTGTTTAGAAGGAAAAAAATCACACCTGTGTGAACGGAGTTGTGCAACATTTATTGTTATAGTTACTGTACTCAGCTACTGTGCTCTGGACTGTATTGTAGTGTACTGTGCGGGGGTATCCGGAACATGCAGACCCCCAGGAACGCGCCCAGGGTGCCGGCCCGGTTCCGGCGAGCCACCCCGCGTCCGAAACGGTCGAAAAATGACGGAGTTACCGTGCGGGGTCCCCGGGGGATCCCCGGAACGTCCAGTGGCCCAGGAACGGCCATACTGTAGTGTACTCTGTACCACTTTACTGTGTGCTGTACTCTAGTACTGGCCACTTTAGGTGTTGCAGCTTTCCGTGCTCAGACATACATACATGCAGAGTTGCAGACATATGGACAGACATACAGTACTGTAGCTCCGTAATGGAGCGGAGGCACCGCTCAAAAATTGGGCTGCGAGGTTTCTCTATAATGTCTCCCATTAAGTCAACTCACATGTTCCTTTCCCTCCTAGACAGACTCTGCGTTTAATTGTTTAATAAAAAAAGGATTAGATCAATCTCTAATCTAAAAGACATATTTCTCAATTATGTACAGATCGGGTACAGCTTTGCACAAAAGACATTTTAATTAATTTCCCAGATAAAGCCCATAAAACGACCATATCCTTGAATTGGATTCAGACCGTAGAAGATTGATATCCCAGATTGATGAGCTCATTAATAAAAAACCAATCCACACTCCTCTGAAAATGGGTTAATGTCCTGGGACTTGTTGGAGTAGTCTTACCAGAGGACCAATGACAATCACAGTCTTAGACTATACATCAGGGGTGGGCAACTTTGACGATGGCAAATATATATTTCCACACTCACTCCAGAGGGCCACAGTGCATATTACTGTCGTAGCAAAAATAGCTGATCTACAAGCTCAAAACGTTGTTTTGCGCATGACACTGTACTGTACTGCTGGATGGATGGATGGATGGATTTTCATTCTCATTGAACACTGTTACACACATGTACAGGCTATATGTCTCTAACGTCACTTTTATGTACTACAGCAATCTTTTTTTATTGTGTTGTACTGTACGCTGCTTTCTATTATATGGACCCATATGTCCGAATCGAAGATTGTTATTAGGCTATAAACCCCCGGGGGGACTCTGGTCAACCCCTGACCCTAAATATATATACGTAGGCTTTAAGTGGCTAATGTTCTGGCTGTGTCTGAATATCATACCTTCGGGATATGTTTTTTTTTTTTAAGCTTTTAGTGAGATGTTTGACATCCAATTTGACCCCCGGCTGAGCCAGTCTGTGCTTTCTTTTTTTTTATATATCAAAGGAATCCCTGTGCTCTGACCATATAAAGCTTGTCATACCTGTGCTTTAGTGTTCACTACAATCCTCCTGAGACGTATAGAATGGAAGCAAAGCATCCTTCCGTCTTTTTCTGATCGGATCACGTATAGTGTAATGTTTTTTCGGCGTGCCGAATGCACAGGCGACCCGGGCCTCTGCCTCCCGCACCGGAAAAAACAGGTGCCCCCTGTTCCGTTTTTCTCACTTGCACTGGTACATGGCACGCACGCACGCACGCACGCACGCACGCACGCACGCACGCACGCACGCACGCACGCACGCACGCACGCATGCACGCACGAAAGAAAGAATTAATGTAGAAATGCCATCCTCGTCATCACTGGATCAATAGGAGTTGAATGTCCCACCTGCCCCCCCCCCCTCCTCAGTATAACCTGTGCAGGTGGCCCAGCACGCACTCAAAATACAACAGCAATGCACCTTCACAGAAGCCCACATACATGTAGCTTGTTATCAAGCCTTTGCTCACAGAGCAATATAATGTTAGTGATCCTAACAGTTCACTTCAATAGGGCCACAGCTCTTTGTATTGACAAATCACTCTCTCCTCTTTCTCATACAATCCAATATCCAGGCAAGTGAACTGGTACAATAATCCCCCGCAATCACATTATCTCAACCCACGCTTTGTGCTCTCTCTCCCCCAGTAGTAGCACTCCCTATTCCCCGGCCCACTTTTCATTGTCGACTGAACCAGAAAACAAAATGGGCAACAATAGAATAAAAACTATAAAAATAACAACCATGTCCATATAACACTTGTTAGCTCTCGTTAGCAGTGTTGATTTTGACAGCACATTTTGATTTAGTTTTTGAGTCTTTTGAGTAACATTCTCTTTAGTTAAGGGACCAAGAAGTCCCGAAGGGACTCTGGTCCCTTGTCGTTTTTGTGTTTTTTCTTTTCTTCTCCTCCTTCCGCCAAAAATAGCAGTTCTGGCTGAACGGTGCAGTCGGTTTTCGCGAAACGTGGCAACATGGTAGAGGGCCATGCCAAATGGTGACTATGCGAAGCCCATAACCATTGGCCAAAGGGTGGCGCTATAGCACTAAATTGAAAATGCACTTTGAACGCGCGTAGCTCATGAACTGTTTGACCGTCGGCAATGAAACTTTGATACACACATGCGTCTTCTCATGCCGAACAACTTTCATGCTCTGACTTTTGACCTCTGACCTTTAGATCACCCGCCATTTTTAATTATATGAAAAACAGTTAAAATGTATCTCCTCCCAGGATCTTTGATCAAAATGCACGAAAACTTCTACACGTGAACTTTGGACCTATACAGACAAGATAATCGTAGTACATTTTTAAGTTTTTAAGTTTTTTAAGTGAAAAAAGTTTCTATGAGCCAATGAAAATTCTTCTTCTGTCCCTAATACATATATGCAGCCGCGAGCGTCATATGCTTATGCCACTTTAGAGTATAGTAGTAAAATTCATGGCACTTGTTTCCACATGTTCCTTGACTCATGTCACTTTGACAAGTAAGCTCCGCCCTCAGATTTTCTGCCATTTTGAGCAGTTTGAAAATTGCTTATACCTGATTTTCTGCCTGGATTTTTTAGCAATTTGCGTGAAACGTCCTACACACAATCTATGGACCATTATCTGAAATCCCAGTTGAAGAGAAGTTTGTATGTGAACACATGAACAGCGAACACACTGTAGAAATGGATAATAACATGCCCAAAATGAGGACATACTTGTTACCAAAAACACTGAATGATGTTACTGTTTACAATGGAACATCTGCTGTCCAGATAGCTCAGTCAGTAGAGCTCTTTTTTGGAGCACATGGTCATGGGTTCAAATCCGGGCACCGCCAACTCTGTGTATGAGACTTCAAGAACCTTTCCCCCAGACAATTAAAACCGACCTTGTCACAATTACATGGTCTTCTTTATCTCAAGTTCAGTCTTCCATGTTTCTATGGCTTATTATTCTTATTGCATATTGGCTTCTTTCTTGGTCCCGCCTTATCGCTACTTGCAGCTATATTTTTTGTCATATTGTGGTCACCTGAAATGCTTTAGTGTTAGTCTAGTTTTAGTCATTTAGTCGACTAAATCTACAGTTGATTTTGTTGACAAAAATGCATTTTGGTAGGCCTTATGGCGTCGTAATGCCTGATTTTATGAATTGGTTGCCCTCTGAAAATAGAAGATGACAATGCATCGCAGCGCAACGCGTTGTCAGCTTGTAGATCTGCTATTGAGCTTGTAGACATGAGAGCTTGTAGATCTGCTATTGAGCTTGTTAATCTTCTACGCGTTCTTCGAGCTTGTAGATCTATTTTCAGAGCACAGCCAAACATAAAATGACTTCTCTTTTAGATCTCTTGTTTGTCCACTATAGTCCCTCCATTAGTCTAGTTTTTATTTGTTGACAAAATTGTCTTATAGTTTTAGTTATCATAGCTTAGTTATTAATTAGTTTGTCAGTGAAAAAACGTATACAGTCGACAAACATTTTTCATCATAGTTTTAGTCGACGGAATCAACACTTCGCTTGTTAGTTGTCTTAACTAACCTCAGAGCGTAGAGGACAGTCCCGTTGGGGAAGATGCGGATCAGCCTGTTCTCTACTGTGATGTCGTGAAGGAAGGACTTCTTGGAGTCCACGATGAACGTGTCGGGAACCCACAGCAGCTCCACCAGTCGTCCGTCCAGACTCAGGCTCTTGTTGCCATCGAACACCAGCCGCTCGTCGGTCCAACGCTGGCGCAGGAAGATGGTGGCCGTGTAGTCCTTCAGGGATTCAGTGATCAAAAGGTCACGTCACTGCTGCCACAATGTAATAGGCACGTCAACAATTTGCTGATAAGACTGCCGATGGGTCGTTGCTGTTTTTTTTAATTTATTGCAAACCTAAGTAAAAAGCATGTTGTGGCCAAAGGTCTGCTCTGGCTTTTAATGCATTGTTGAATATTGATGGCGTCAGGTCCCTTAAGTCCCTCTACACCGCAAGCTACAGTGGCATGTTTCAACCTATAGCAATTGCATGTGTGATTTGTGCAATGCTGGTTAAAAAAAAATCACACCTGTGTGAAGTGAGGGGCGCTCTTATCATCGTACATCATCCATTCATTGTCAGTGGGAATTTAATGTTCGTGTAAGACGAAAATCACACTTTGAAGTGAGGGGCGCAGCGAGGGCAGTATTTATATCAGCCAGATGACGTCTTATGTTGTCATTTACTGCCCTAAACGAACATTAAAGTCCATAGACTTGGCTGGCCTATGACGTATAATTTCGTAAAGCCACACAGGATAGCGCCCCTCAAAAGCTATACGACTAGGGTCACCCCGATTGGATCGGGTGATTGGAAATCGGGGCCGATGACGTCATTTTCAAATGATCGGAATCGGATCGGGAGCCAAAAAACGTGATCGGGACATCCCTAGTATCAATATTATATCCATATCATGATGTTAGACTGGATATTGTCTGTGATTTGGGATATTGTACTATTGTGATATGGAATGAACATTATGTTCTATAAAATATAAATATCGGATCGGGAAAAATCGGCATCGGCAGATGCTCAAAATCAAATGATCGGAAACGGATCGGAAGCAAAAAAACGTGATCGGGACATCCCTATAGCTACAACTATACAGACGGTCTTTAAGTTGAAGTCACATGATAACAGTATGCAGGCTTCGCCTTGCAAGAACACATTTAAGTATGAACGTAAGCTCTGCGCCACAAAAGTCTAAGAAGAAACATTTTAAAATCACATGGGTGCATAGGACCTTGGTAAAATAGCTGAACGAATGAATGCTTTGTTAAAAAGGAAAGTCTTTAGTCCTCTCTTATAAAAGCATAGACAGACTGTGTGTGAAGCTCTCTTAGGCCCTAATGTTGTATAGACAAATTCAGAAACGGGTCTCATGGTCGCAGCTTACGTATTTCCTGTAAGAGCCGACATTGCTGCGGTGTAAACCCGCACCTCTTCTACTACAGTGAATGGGAAAGTGACTGATGTTAGTCTGCTCAAATGTTACTCTTTTACCTGCTTTTACCTGCCCAGAACATGTTCATGTTCCACAGCCGTCTGCCTTGACTTGACACGGGCCCGGTGTGGGCTAGACCCAGAGTGTAGAGTAGGAGAGTAGCGTCACGCTTTGATCTCGCCGCAAAGCGGGTGCCTATTGGCTATAGTTCCACACATTGCTCCTATGGCTGGAACTATCCCATTGAGATAGAATGAGAGTGTCGCCACTCTCTTACTAGATTACTCTGGCTAGCCCCTCCCTCCCCTCACTGGTGCGAAACGGGGTAGTAAAAACGGTGAAGCGTGCGAAACGGGGTAGTAAAAACGGGGAAGCGTCTGTCTCAGACACTGCGGTGCGGTGTATTTCACATTCTGTTTCTCTCCAAAGTTGACTGTTGGAGCAGCCATAAACTACACAGGTTCATCGATGTTCTGGGCATCTTCATAAAGTTAGTGTTAGTAAAAAGCTGGTCTCACTATTTGTGAGAAGCAGACAGAGTTGGAAGCAGGACTCAACGTCATCATGGTGGCATCATTCTTTATTCCAAGTTGTCAGATCATCTCAGTACAGTCAAAGTGGTAGCATCACTCCGTCCATCATGGTGTTTTTACAGTAAGATGGAAGTTAAGGTGTATATATCTATTTGGTAATAGTAACACCTTAACTGCCTGGCTTGGAAACTGATTCAGCTGTCAGGTGACAGCTGTCGGTCAGTCCAAATGCGTAGTTGTGGTGGCCCATTCAATTTGACTGAATGGGAGAACTTATATATTTAAATAGTATAATTGGCATTCTAAAACTGCCATTACAATCCACCGCTTTATATATGAAAATTGATACCTATTAATTTACATGGCCCAGGAGATTTTTAGAATGACAAATATTGATGATTAAAACTGTATGGCTAGATTCATGTTTGATGACAGTGATGGATCAGTATTTTCGCGTAATGCTAGACATATACACAAAACATCTTTTAAGTATCAGATAAAGAAGGATAAGAACTTTGAAAAATTACACTTCTAAGAAATTTAAAAATGACTCTAAGAAATTTTCAAATTACTGGACACATCTAGAATAAAGAAAAACACATCTATAGTTAAATTAGAAGATAGTAAACACATCTAGTTAAATTTAGGAAGAAATTTAGGAAGATAGTAAAGATTAAAGTTTTTTGTTAGCATATGTTATGCTCCGCCAGACAAGCTTGTAGATCTGCTAATTTTTTGCTTCTTTCCCAATACTATTTTTTAACTTTGTAATTCCACACTACAAAGTACCTATAATAGTTTAAGAACCAAATGAACTGAAATGATTTAAACTCAAATGAAAAAGAATTGAAATGGATTATATTAGGATAGAATTTAAACACTCAACAAAAAAATAGAATGAAAATAATTGAAATGGATTCTATTAGGATAGAATTTAAACACTCAACAATAAAATACAATTAAAATGATTGAATACTTTACCCAGGTTAGAACTTTAACCTAGAATGTAAACACTCAACAATAAAATACAATTAAAATGATTGAATACTTTACCCAGGTTAGAACTCTAACCTGGTTTTAAAATTAGGATATTCTCCATTGAAACAAAACTAAAACTGTGGCCACTGTAGTCCACCTCTAAGGCTGTTTGTTTTTCACACCCGAAAATAAATAAATAAACAGACTGACAGTGACCAAATCCTGTATTTTAGACTCTCTGCTACTTTTAACTCAGTTACACACAAACACACAAATAAACTCCCCTTTCCTCCCCCCCTCCTGCCAGCTGGACAGAGAAAGAGAGAGAAAGGAAGGCTGTAAATCAGACATTTATATTTTCCAATATCGAATTAACTCAAATTAAACTGTTACTAATGTGAACAAGGTGAGGTTTTCTCTGTCTAAATATTATCTCCATTCGTTCAACATTTTCTGTATTACATTACTTAAGTTAGCTTATGGAGACAGGACCTATTTGATTTGCATAAGCTCACTGGATCGATTGTTGTGCAGATCTTACTTCGTAGGTAATAGTTTTTGCCCTGTCTTTTTTCATTCGTACGTCACGTGGAATTTGAGCCAAATGGCATTATACCTCACTTGGAATTATCTACATGGAATTAGAATTACCATTTTGCCTACATAGTAAAACCAGAATAATTGACAGGAGATAAAATAATATTAGACGTTTAACCTTGTCAAGCCATCATAAATGATTGATTTCACATTATTGATTTAACACCTTGAAACACTAACTTTTGAATAATTACTTAGATCCATATTAATTTATTTGCAAAACTATAAATGTATTCCTTTTAACTAACACACACATAGGCTGTACCAATGACCCCCAGCCCCTGTCACTTGCCATTTTGGGGACGGGGTGTTTAGGAGAAATGAGGAGTCCCTTTAGTACAGTATGTGTGTGGAAATGAATTCCAATATCTTATCATCCTATTTTAGGATTTTCTAACATTGTTGTTCTTGCCTACACTTTTACAAATTTTAGATTGGATTCTAGTTAGATTCAAATTTAGATTAGATTTTTAGTAGTTTATCAAAACTTTGTAGTTCACTACTTGCACATGTGATAAGACTAAATAGATTAAATCACATAGGGTAAATTACAACTAAAATGTTCTCAGTTTTATTTACCCTTCTGCATTTTTTTTAGCCAATATTGGTTTGCTGGCCCGTCGTTGCTGTGCGGCATTTCCAGGCTGCATGGTTCAGTGGACACCCACGTATTATATGACCCGTCTGGCCGCAGTAATAGCACACGTCCTCTCCCATGTGGCGTGCGTAGTGTAGGTGCCGTCTTTTCCTGTCCTTCCTTTCCTGGAGTACAGCGTCAACCCTGGCTCAGGCATGTACTCCTCGTACATGCGGGTGTCTATTGGCTATAGTTCCACACATTGCTCCTATGGCTGGAACTATCCCATTGAGATAGAATGAGCACTTCCGCATTCCATTGTTACAATGGGAGTCAACGCTAGTGTCGCCACTCTCTTACTAGATTACTCTGGCTAGCCCCTCCCTTCCCTCACTGGTGCGAAACGGGGTAGTAAAAACGGTGAAGCGTGAAAAAAGGGGTAGTAAAAACGGGGAAGCGTCTGTCTCAGACACCGCGGTGCGGTCCGGTGTATTTCCCATTCTGTTTCTCTCCAAAGTTGACTGTTGGAGCAGCCATAAACTACACAGGTTCATCGATGTTCTGGGCATCTTTATAAAGTTAGTGTTAGTAAAAAGCAGGTAAAAGAGTAACGTTTGAGCAGACTAACATCAGTCACTTTTCCATTCACTGTAGTAGAAGAGGTGTGGGTTTACACCGCAGCTATGTCGGCTCCGCCTACAGGAAATACGTAAGCTGCGACCATGAGACCCGTTTCTGAATTCGTCTATAGGCACATACCGTGGGGTTGCTTACCATGTTGATCTCTGAGATGGTGTCAATGCTGGCGATGTCCAAACTCATTCCCACGGTAACAGGACCGTCTAGGGAAATACAGGGAAATAGCATGTATTATTTTATACACAGAAGTGTGTGTGTGTGTGTGTGTGTGTGTGTGTGTGTGTGTGTGTGTGTGTGTGTGTGTGTGTGTGTGTGTGTGTGTGTGTGTGTGTGTGTGTGTGTGTGTGTGTGTGTGTGTGTGTGTGCATGCCTGCGTGTGCGAGCGCACGTGCACGCATGCGTGCGTGCGTGTGCGAGCACGCATGCGTGCGTGCGTGTGCGCGCATGTGTGTGTGCGCGCGCACTCACGTTTGCTTGCGTGCTTGCATTACTAATTCTCGCCACAAATATGGCAGAATTTGAGAATTTGCCGTTAGGAATGTAGAAGCACTAGTCTCCCATCGATTTCTTCTAATAACGTACCACGTTTTGGAGTAAGTCTATTAAAACAGCATGTGCAATGCGAACAACTAAATACATTTTGTTGTACTTGGAAAAACACAAAATTACAAAGTCAAGCACACGGTCA
This sequence comes from Electrona antarctica, assembly GCF_951216825.1. NCBI lineage: Eukaryota > Metazoa > Chordata > Actinopteri > Myctophiformes > Myctophidae > Electrona > Electrona antarctica. The sequence goes on along the minus strand of NC_136791.1, from coordinate 19,959,034 downwards.
AAAACTGTGTTGCTTCTTTTAATGTCTGACTCAAACTAATAAAAATGACTTTAGATGCCTTGCTGCACATACTTGTAATGACAAGTAAGTCATCCAAGGACGACACATTAGGAACACTTCACAGGCCACACAACTGGGATCAACGGCAGTGTAGCGGGTTCTGTGAAGCCTCATGGGGAAATTACCATTACTTCTGCCTACTGTAGCTGTCAAAGTCACTGCATGGCATGCTGTGACTTAAATGTTGTATGAGATAGTTTAGTTTGATGTAGTGATTGTGTGTGGGCGGGTGGGCGGGCGGATGGGTGCTTGCGTGCGTCAATGGTGCACTGGTGCTCAAATGTTTTCATGTCAAGGACCCACAGAATTATCTGTATTTGCCGTGGACCCCCATCTGAAAATATGTTGTTTCAGGGTACTCAAATATTTGAGTTAAAAACGTTTGCTGTGAAAGAATAATAATATTCAAAGATTTGCACACATTTTCACGATTTTTCAAAAGAGTGCCGTGCTGGGAGAAGGAGGGACACGCGGTTCATTCATTTTACAGGAATCTGTACTGGTATACTGGTCTGACATGATTATACTGTTTGAAATATAATCCCCCAAGAATGGAATCAAGTCATTTTGAGGCATGAAAGAAGCTTTCATAGGAGCTGCAATCATTTTTGGGCTGGAGGAATATTGCTTTTTATGGCATAATATGGCCTTTTACAGGTATGTCCTCTGGTAAATTAATCTGATAATGTTTGAAATATAACCCCTAAGAATGAAATCTTTGTGAGGCAGAAAATACCTTCCGGCGACCAAGTAGGAGCTGCAATCACTTTTTGTCATGAGGAAAACTGCATATAATTATGCCCTCTTTAGAGGTGTAATCACCATCTTGGCCTGATTGTCATTTTGAGGCAGAAACTAGCTTTTTTGGCAAGAGTAATTAAACATAATAAGCCTTATGGCCTTATAGAGGTATGTCCACTGGTGTATTCGGCCCTACAAAGCCAAAGGGCAGTAATTATATGAACATAAACATTGGCTAATATTGGGTTTAAAAGTGTGCATCTAATTGTAGATATGTTCTTGAGGTAATCCCCCCAAAATCACGAAGGCTAATTTGAGGCTAAGTGACAATAATTATAATGTGGTGGATAGATATACAAGGGTTTATTTGTGGAGAACATTTTTGAGCGATGGCACTGGACACACCATCTCCAACATGTCTGTCTGTCTGTCTGTCTGTCTGTCTGTCTGTCTGTCTGTCTGTCTGTCTGTCTGTCCTGTACTGTACGAGTACAGTATGAGTACATACAGTACAGTATGCGTACATTCTTGGTACAGTATGCGTACATTCTTGGTACAGTACAGAAGAGTATGGTACAGTTGTACGAATAATTCGGTTTTAAGTCCGACGTCATGTTGTAGTCCTACGTTACGTCCGGGTCCAAGTGGCACCAGCTCCCGTCCGCTTCTCATTGTAAATAGCAATATCTAAACGTGTGAATCTTTTTACAATGACGTTATTTTTCAGAAAGGAAGCCATTGAGGGTTAAAATGGGTCTTAATGCTTCCAACTCGAGTAGAATTATGTTCTGTACAAGTGTCCATGACAAAGAAAATATGATGTGGAGACAATAAAGACTATTATTATTATTTGCTCACACTGCGCAAAAAGCATGGAATATTACAGGAAACTCCTGTTAAACTTTCCAACAAACTCCCTTAAATTCCCGAATTGTACCATCACACCTGTATATTACCGTATATTAACTGTATATGCCCGCTAAACTTGAGGTTTACGGGCAAAATACAGTGCCCATAATTGCCCGTTAACTCCTCTTTTCACGCAGTGTCAGTACAATATTTCGAGGGCATATTTATTATTTAGAATGTGTGCAGGCTTGAGTGTTGAATCTAGTTTGCATTAATGAGGATTTAGTTGACACAATGAAATAAAATGGCGATAGTATTCAGTGTGGGCAGACGGCCTGTCATCACAGCCAGATTTGGGAGACCTGTAGCTTTGTTGTTGCAAGGAAAGCGGTAAAATTAGACTTTCGTGGTTGTTTTAGTCTCAGATTTAGTCCAACGGAGGGACAGAGTATAACTCTATGGGGACACAAAAGCGACACAAAAGTAGGACCCGGAAGTATCTCTGGAGGGGGCGCTTACGTCACGGCTAAAATACTGAATACAGGAGTTAAGTACAGTAATTACAGTAGTAATATGTGCGGTAGTCCCACCGCACATTCAGACGGGTGTGATTGTGAGCGGTGGCACACCGTCTCCAACATGTGACTTTGTCCCTATGATCTGTCTGTTTGTCTGTCTGTTTGGGGTACCAAAAGGTGAGAAAGTAGCGCGGTTGAGCTTCACACTGTGCACAGATGCATGATAACACCAACGTCTTTCAGTGACTATAACAATAAAAGTATACAGTTCCACCGCTCAGTTCAGACGGGTCTGATTTTTTGACGGGAGATCAAAGACCGACATGGCAATATCTTCTCTTTGTAAGTTTACATGATCGTAGCCGGCTATACAGCATGTGAAATGCAAATGCTGTGCTGTCTGTGCAGACCTTGAAGTGCATTTGAATAATCCATGCAATGAAGCAGTGTCAGCGCCCTGCTGTGATCCTGGATGAAAGTTAACAACTGATATCACCATTGTAATATATACAGCACATGTAAGCACTTACAGTAGGCTTTTAAGACCAGACAAGACTGTTATCTTCCAATCACGCACGCACGCACGCACGCACGCACGCAATGGCACATGTGAGTACATGTGAATGCACACTACAGCTTGAGGTGTTTGTGAAAGTTTGCCCATTATGTTTGACCTGTATTCATTTCTGTTGCGCTGCGAAAGCACTTCACATTAAACCTGTTTTGCTACGAACCACTTAAAATACGGATATATACAGTAGTATAGCATCACCTTCAAGCTTTCAGACATTTATGAACTCGTCTGCACAAAATCATGAATGAATGA